>NC_079165.1:15642368-15794868 GCF_947568905.1 Ostrea edulis
TTTAATTTGTTTTAGTATTTCATACCGGACACATACAGGTATGGAATTGTCCAATTTTTTGGGACCCCCTTTTCTTTGGGACGATAGAATATCTACTTCGTAAGTCAAATTGATATTCCCCGTGGACGAATGTACAAACAAAAACTTATCTGCTAGCTACTTTGTATAATTCTTTTCTTGGAATTAAACCCATACTAACGTTTACCCCAATCTTTTTAAGCCACGTAATTATTAAAATGATTTAAAGTCATTAGATAAACATTCTTCTTTCATAATTTTTTACTGAGCGAAGACTTTCCTATTTTCGTTGGAATGGGTGGATATTAACTTTGTACAATTTTCTAATGTTTATAATTCATTGTCACATTTTATGTCCAAACTACTTTCTCTAGTTTTAACCTTGTACAAAATAATTAGATGTATATAATTTTATTCCTAACTTGCTTCCATACAGGTAAAGTTAATGATGTTGAGGTTTAAATTTAGATACCTGTGTATATATTCACTTGAAATACCAGTTGCGAGTTAGTTTGGGCGTAGCAGGCATGGCGTGCACAGAGATAGTTGGCACCCAGTGTTTTGTATATTGAAAACTTCACTTACTAATTTCTCTTACAAACCAGATTGTCGTCGCTTCACTTCTGAGGTCCAAGGTACAAGTAAACCAAATACGGGACATATCGCAATTTGCACGTAATACCTCTGCCCGCCAATGTTTGAGAAGAAGAGAATATGTGGAAGCAGAAACCAACTTTAATTATTCAATAAACTGTAGTAAAAATACTGTATTTTGTAAAAGTGGAAAACCATTGTAAAGTAAACAAAGTGTTGTGCAGTGTGTCATTTCTTTTATATTTACTTTGACAAAAACTCGGTCAATCTGTGACATTCATTGATTAGTGTAAAATTATATAGATTGAAAATGAACTCAGGAATTGCAATTTCAATCCCATTGTTTGAAAAGAGTCCGCGCTGAAAAGTGTTCTCACCCGTGCGATGATAGATCTTTTCAACCCGCGCTGAGTTAACATGTGTCTATGCATCGTATGGTGACGTCAAATGTTTTGACTATATCGGATGAATGTATATTTCATTTCTTGCAACCTAATGTTCGCCGGTCCTATCACCTAATTTGTAAAACAAAGCAACTTGCAATAAGCCCTGCGTTTGATGTTTTCGGGTATGAAATTGAAAACAGCCACCCCTCTCTGTCTGCAAGCTGCTGTCGTGTGATCCAGGTTCCATAGAGTTTCGGTTCCAGTGTTGAACAAAGTCAGCCCCATAGGTAGATGTGTATGGAATCCACATGTAAGAATAATAATACCATATTTATATAGCACCCTTTTCATACACTATGTACGCTCAAATGTACTTTGGTAACAAACCAATGATACGAACGTTCTTTGGGATATCTAGTACACTTTCTTGTAAATGGTTTTGATAATCAATCATTTTACTCTCCTCCACTGAGATACTTCTACATGGGGCAACAATACAGATGCAAAAATTCACATAAGTACATACAGCAAAACAGACTGGTAAAGAAATGCTGAGAACAAACAATTAGATTCAGATTCAAATAAGTTCATTATGCTTTAAAAATGACGGGGATGAAAATTACTTCACTGCAACCATGGATTTATTAGAAGTGTGTTTGCTGTAACCATATTTTACTGTATAACAAACATGCAAATCTCAATCATTAGTTTGATATACGCTACACAATAGATCAATGGAGACATTAATGTTGTTATTTATGTTCATATATACATGTACAATGAACTCTGATGAGTATCGCCCACTCCCCTATCGGATCCTTGCCACAACATCTCACAGTGCTGAATGCCCAGTCCTGAAAACCGACATCTGACCAACATAATCATGAGTAGAAAAGTAACAGTTTTAATATATTTGTGACTTCATCCATAAAACTATGATTTGATGAAGAAATATTTGCAACTGAACAACGTATTTCAGAATATGTAATACCCATTAGGATTTATGAAGAAAAAAAACAAGGGGAACATTTTATCTATACATGTTTTTTTATCAATGGTGGTTCCCGTCAATTAATCATTCTGATTGGTCAGACATACAGATGCGGTATTTTCTAATTGGGAAACGCTGAACGTGATGCCTACGTGTTACTTATTTCCTTGTTCCTGGTTTAGAGCAAAACAAACATTTAAGGAGGGGAAAAGGTTAGCTAGAATTTCTTATCATACATTGCAGTTTTCCTGTTTTATTTAAAAATGAAACAACTGTCAAGATCTGGTCACTGACAAAAGCACTGTAATATCAAGATAACACTAACAGAGAGACGCATGGTACAAGATGAACTGTGGTTAAAAATAGGGAATGTTTATCTTTCAAAAACACCCGATGTACCAAATGTTCCTTGAAATAATTTTATTGTTTGTAAGTCTTGAAATAAACTTTCTCATTCCCCAAGTTCTCTTTGACAATTACGTGTCATTCCAACACATAACATACCCAAAATAGAACACATGATATAATGACAACGTTCAATATACTGCTTTGTCGCTTACCCAAAATTACCATCTATTTACAGACTTATAGACGCACGCTTTTGTTCACTTTTATTTATTGATCATGATTCTACATATTGATACAAAGATGAAAAGAAACAGTTTGAGATATTTCACTTTATTATATACCCATCAATGTATCGTTCTTTGATATTGTGGATTTCACAGCGTGTGATCCGGTTTTCCGGATCACCACACTGTGGTTTTCTGATTCCGTATCAGTATCCTCTGAAACTGATGCCGTCACAATGACGTCACCATGCATCAACGCAACGTTATTTGTGGAAAATATTGACCGCGTCACAAACGAAACCGCGTACACAAAACACAATTTCATGGTATGTCTGTGTTTTTGATAGTTTGGATTACATTTATTATCTTAGAAATGTGGATTTAAAATGCAGAAGGGGGTATATAATAAATTTATCATTACTACAGTAACTTGATCCGAAGAGTTGGATCACGTCTCGTTGACAGGCGCGGATCATCAGATCAAACTCGACGCTTCGCGTCTCGTGTGATCTGATGATCCACGCCTGTCAACTTGACGTGATCCGACTCTTCGGATCAATTTACTGTAGTAATAATATATATATAGAGTTCAACCCATTTTCTTTCAATAGAATGAATTCCTTCTACACGTCACCTGTAGTTTGTCTTACATCCCATATTGTTTTCGCCAGCTTTATCCAATATACCTACTCGACCAATCCATTGCCAATGTTTAGAAATTATTGCAGCAGAAGATAAAAATCTATAAAGTAATGGGGAAGAAAAATTATTTTGATACAAAGCAGTAATTTTTAGAAATCAGTGGGTTCTAGATCACAGACTGGTATACTTTATTAGTCCTCTACATACAACGTCGATGGGAACTTTAGGTTTTCGCTTTGTCCGCCCGTCTGTCCGTCATTTTTATCTGTTCTTGCAGATATTTATTTGATATTTAGTAAATTACTTTCCGATAACAAGTTACAGATCAAATTCGAATTTCGTCTCGGTCCGTTTATTTTTCACTAAGTTATGGCCCGTGAACTTAGAAAGATAGCATGAATTATCAGTTTTCCAGACTTTTTGTTTGTTGTGCTTGCAAATATTCATTTGATATTTGGTAAATTGCTTTGTCATAACAAGTTACAGATCAAGTTCGAACATTTTCTCGGTCCGTTGATTTTTCACAAAAGTTTGACCATTGGACTTAGATAAATTGCATGAATTATTAGTTTACATCCAATTTTCTTATTTCTGTAGATAAGCGTACTACATTCATTACAACTTTTAACATAGTAGTTCAACAATGTAGCTATATTGCCCATGATCACCTACATTTCACAGTTCATTGACTTGGTTAAAGACTTGAACCAAATTATGAATTTTTGTTTGTTCCTGGTCTAGTCTTTGTACCTGAATAGTGGCAGATTCCCAACCATTCCTATCCTGGTTCCCCATTTCCCCTCTTTACCATTACCTACATAATGAACTTTGAATATTGTTACGATTCGGTTATTTTTGCGACTGGTAGGGGAATATGTATTGTCATGCAATCCTCTCAGAATGCTTGTTATTTTACATCTCACTGGCACTATCGTATGTCACACCCAGAATAAACTACACACATCAAACGTAATATGTTACGTCATACATAGAATTATATATACAGTGTAAATCTCACTGGTCATGCCTTATGTGTACGTGTGTGTAAGTGTGTGAAGGTGTGTGTACATGTAAGTAAAGATGTGTGTACCTGTATCTAAGTATATGTACATGTAAATACTCGGTGAATGTGTGTTCGTGTATGTAAAGGTCGGTGTACGTCAATGCAAGTGTATGTAAGTGTGTGTACGTGGAAGTTTGTGTATGTGTATGTAAGTGTGTGTACGTGAATGTATGTGTGTGTTCGTCTATGTAAAATTGTGTGTACGTGTCTGTAAGTGTGTACTGTATGTAAGTTTGTGTGTTCGTGTATGTAATTGTGCATGTAAGTGTGTGTACGTGTATGAAAGTGTGTGGGTAAATGTGTATGTACGTGTATGTAAGTATATCTATGTAATTGCGTGTACATGTACGGTATGATAGTGTGTGTATGAAAGGTGAAGATAACGAACAATGATCAATTTCATATCTCCTATAAGCAATACAAAATAAAGAGTTGGGGAAACACGCACCCCTGGACTCACCAGAGGTGGGAGCAGGTGCCCAGGAGGTGCAAGCATCCCTTGTCGACCGCCCACACCCTCAGTGAACCCTATATTTTGATCAGATAAACTGAGTTATCCGTAGTCAAAATCAGTGTGCCAAGAACGGCTTAATAACCGGTATGAAACACATAACACGTCAAACAGCATTTGACCCAATGACAGGTTGTATTGGCAAAGTAGATCGTTATAACGACATTATAATTGACCAAATGTTGATTTTAAATGAGACTGTTGGAACCCCTGCACCATCAACTTGTTTGTCAGTAGCTTTCTTAAAAACTGATCACAAGCAGAACAAGCTCTTAGGTATGTAAGTGTATGCACGTCTATCTTAAGGTGTGTCTACGTGTAAGTATGTTTATATGTAAGTGTGTTTACGTGTGTGTATGTATATAAAGTCTTTGTACGTGTATGTAAGTGTGTGTATGTGCACAGTACATATAAGTGTCTGCACGTTGATCTAATTATGTTTACGTGTATGTAAATGTGTTTGTACGTGTATGTAAAGGTATGTGCATGTAAGGTTTGTAAATATATGTGTGTGTATGTTTGTGTTTGATACGTTTGTATGTATGTTTATGCGTGTTTGTATGTGAATGTATATATGTTTGTGGTGTGTCAATGGAAGATTAGTCGTTTTGGAATTTGTTGTTGAATTTCATCAATATAACACAGAAATGATGTGATCAATGACACTCTCTCCCACACCTGCAATCAAGCATTCCCAGGTATACTAAGAGAGATTCCATGTTCAAATTACCAATAAATTCATCCTTAACTCAAGTGAAATACTGTCAGGGTATTTAGCGCATGTGTGTGTATAAAGAGATAGTCCAATGTAACAAGCACATCACAAATCCAAATCAAATCAATACAAATTTCCTTTGCAAATTATCTGGGAGTCACTATCCACCGGGCATTCAGCTGAGGTAACCGTGTAGATTTCGTGGCTATGACGGCACATCATAATGAAGCTTTCTGTGTAGCAATGCAATCACTCTCCAAAACATAATGAGTTTCGTTATCAAACGTAAAGACCCATAGTGGATAATGGTACTTCACGCTGTAGGGAGCATCAGAAAACCGAATATTGTATAATACTACTCTGCCTCTGCCAGATTTGTAATGTGGGACTACCACAGGATGAGCAATATCACATCCATGCTCGGCAATCTTTCTTGTAGGACCTATGATAGCGATAGACAAAATTATTATAATGCTAACGACGGTTAATCATTCGGTGGAATCATTCATCATTCGGTAAAATCATTCATATTATGGTATCCCAACAGCAGCATCCATTAGGGGTCATAAGTCACAATTCTTAGAATGTTCTCTCCCTGTGTTCTTCCTAATTAATATGGCCAATCACAGTTTAATATTACCTGCAACAACGTCAAGAACGTATTTAAGCCAACTGCAGGAAGCAGCAACTCTGATTTGTACCAATCTCCACACACTGGGTTATCTCTATCGCTATTGTTTTAGAGATTAATTATTCCCACACCATCAGTACAGTATAGAATGAAATCCATCTGTAATATGATTGCTATATAGAGTGTGCACTATCTGCTATTGAATTGATAATATCATTATATACAATTATAAATACATCGACAAAATGCGATACAACAAACCATAAGAATTACTACATTTTCATGCTCTACACAAGTTTTGTTCAAACGGGATATATATCATCATTAAAGGCCTTGTAGACATATACAACTTATAATCGATTTCTCGCTACAATAAATTGATCGTTATATATTTAACAATTTGCAATATATGATGTTGTATCTAAGTGTGGGGATACATCATTACGAGTAATACCTTGATACAAAGTAGTTTAATGACGAGAGCTGGTAAGTTAATTCAGACAGACCTGTCGTTAGGTCGAATGTTGTCTGACCTGTTTCATATAAATTGTTAGGTCGTTCTTCTTCTATACATGTTAACTATAAATTATTCTGTTTGTCTGATTAAGATAGTGGGATATCTTCGGTTATGACTGGTTGACAGCGGATGCTTATTCCTCAAATGTACCTAATCCCACCATCTGTGTCGAGGGGTACAAGTCTGCCTTACTCTTAATTTTGTATTCTTTATGGGATATATGGAATTGAGTATTGTTTTTATCCTCACTTTTCCATCATAATACTAGAATGAAATTGAAATAAGGGCAACCGATGATTACTTTGCAAAATAAAAAAGACGATCAGTAGGATTATGAGAATTTTTTCAACTTTCATGCATAGGTAGAACATTTAATAGACGTATGTGTAGACTCAAATGTCCTCCAATTAAGCAATATACACTGTATGGTTGTGTCATTTTTAAATTCAGATCATGCAAATACAATAACTTTGCGAACCGAAAATTTTGTAGCTCAAACCATCTCGGATATGTTCGATTGTGTTCCATCCCCCCTAGTATGATGTCGTGTATGTCTCAAAATGCCGATCAGATGCGATACTATGTATGAGACGAGAAAGTACATGAGAATTACCTTAAAGTTAACGTCAAGCAATTGCCATATGTTATTAGAAAATCAATATTGTCAACTAACATTCAAAATCGTAACGGAGACAGATATACTCTTTAAAATGATTTATATCTGCAGTTTGTGTGACTGATCTAAAGGGGATGCTACTCCTCCTAGACACCTGATCCCACCTCTGGTGTGCCCAGGGGTCCGTGTTTGTTCAACTATCTATTTTGTATTGCTTGTTGGAGTTATGAGATTGACCACTGTTCGTTGTTTGCACCTTTCATCAATAAGAAGGTATTTTTATTGATACACTTTATTCCTCAATGTCTAGATACTACTCTAAATTAGGCTGACCTGTCATTTAGATACCCCCTTGTCTCGCTTGGTATTTTTGCTGGACTGGAACTTTACGCATCGGCTGGTTCTAAACCCATGTTCCACATATGTGTAAAGAATTAAGGCAGAACCCTGCTTTATAAATATTTCTTATCTTTTTGGAAAAAATAACATAACAGTGATCGAACTTTTAACATGTATATAGAATTAAAAAGCTGGACAAACACGGACACTTGGATATACTATAGGAGGAATAACTTTCCTAAGAAGATTATGGTCCCATTTCAACCGGTCACACCTACTGTGAGTTAAAATCAATCTTCAAAGAACGGCCTCAAATAGTATGAAACATGTTAGACAGCATTTGAGAGATTGTATTGGTAAATTAGTGATAACCACGACCAAAAACTTGAGAAATGTTGACTTTAAACGACTCTGTTGATGTCCCTGTAATAGCCACAGTCCGAAGTGTTTCAATTGGGACAAACCTGGTTCTGTAGATATATTTTGTCATGCAAGTGTAAGCAACAACGATTCGGAATACAAGCAGCATATATTGATACGTTTCTGTTGATAGATGACAGTCTGCAGGGCTCCGTTTTCATGTAATATGGTGGAACAGGGTTCAATAAAGAATGTTAGTGCTTTAGATTTAAGTATTAGCTACGTGGCTTACACAGGATCAATGGTCTTTACAATAACTGGATCATTTTACCGCAATCGCATTCAACCACTCGGACAATCTTTGAAGCCAACATGTCATTTGCAACTTAAAGGTGTTAATGGACTCGCAATTCCTTATGTTGGCTACATTACTCCTTATTTAACGTAGCTCATTGCACTGCATTTTTATTTAATGGCTTGTTAAAACACCTCTTATGAAGCATGATTTCACCATCGAAAAAGTGACACAAGCTCTTACGTATTTTGTATGAATTGTTTGATATTTATCCCGGAATGATACGTTTGACCGGTCGGCAGGGCCTTACTCCTTTTGGGTACCTGATCCCACCTTTGGTGTGTCCAGGGGTCATGTTTTCCCAATTATATCTATTTTGTAGTGCTTATGGGAATTATGAGATTGTTCACTGTTCGTTATCTTAACCTTTTATACTCTAGAGTTCAAATTTCGCTGTGATTTGATGCATAAAATGAATATCTAAGACACATGCCTAAACCATTAAAATAAGTGGGTTTTTTTTAAATTATGAAAATTGAAAACGTTATTTGCTAATATTTATAGATCTACAGATAGAATCTTAAAAAAAACATGTCAGTTAGAAAAAAAAATATATCAGAGAAATGTATTTTAAAAAGAAAGTGAAATAAATGGTCAAAATTCAGAAAAATTACGTTTTTTCTATTTGAACCAAGCCCGATCGGAATTATAAAATAAGTAGTCATAGAGAACATTGTAATCAGAAAACCACATCCCATTCAATATTGATTAGGAGCGGCACTTTTTTTCTCCAGTTTAAATAGAGTTATTATATATAAAATATTGTCATTTCATTTGAATTTCTTTTCATAATATATTTTTTCGATATATTTCTTTTCTAACTGACGTGTATTTCAAAGATTTTATTCGTAGATTTAAAAAAACAAATAACGTTTTCAATTTTCTAAAAAATGTTTTTCTATACATCTTAATCTTTTAGACATGTTTTATTAGATATTCATATTACGCACCAAATCACAACGAAATTTGGACTCAAAAATATCATTGCAAGAAAACATCTTTTTTATCATTCCGGGAAAATCCCCAAAATTGATTTAAAATGATGTAGAGATTGTATCACTCTTCCGATGGTAAAATCATACTTCATAAGAGGTGTTTCAACGATCCATTTAATATAATTTCAGTGTAATGAGCTACCTTAATCACATTGGAAAATCCATACCGCATCGTAGGTTCCCAATAGAAAAGGAATGAAGTGACAAGTGTACAAGAAAACGTTAAAGAACCGTTCCTGGAACAATCAGAATGAACATTCTCAATGAATTGAGAGAAATTTTAAATGATGTTCGCTCTAATGGAATTCTATGTGAAGCAGTTACGTCCAAAATCTGTTAGAACAAAAGTATGTTTCTGGCTTTGCTAGATTTATCGGAACTGTGCCATTTTGTGTTCCCGCATATACTGCTATGTATAGTGATTCCATGTACAGGACGACGTGTTACCAGTGAAGTTGCTGTTAATTATTTGACCAATGGTGCATATTTGCATAGAAATTTCCACATTGTAAACACGTGGGTCAATTTGGCAAAAGCACCAATAGGGGTTTGTGTAACTAATATTGGTGATGAAAATATTTATGTAAAACCTCGTACAATGATCGCTACTGTCTCAAGATGCGAGAGTGAAAGTGAACATTCCGACATTGGATCTAACCGTGTAGAAACATTGAGGAAGTTTATATTCGACAAAACTGTGAAACCTCGAAAATTGCGTTCCCTGTGGGAAAGTTTGATTTACCGGACGAACTATTCCGATTTGATTGCAGTAACGAAGAAGAGTCGCTACGTATAATCATCGTTTTATTCTGCAAACACAATGGATCTCTTCTCCAAGAATGATGATATCATCGGCTGTACGGGAACTGTAAAACGCCAGATCCGCCTCATTGATAACACCCAAATCGCTCAACAGTACTGGCGCATTCCACCGCCCCAATTCGTGGAAGTAAATCAGTATATCTGCAAGTTACTTCAGCCTTTTGTAATTGTGCGCAAGAAGGATAATTCGTTACTTTTGTGAGTGGAGTATCGCAAACTCAACGAGAAAACAATCAAAGACAAGTTTTCGTTACCAAGAGTAGAAGAAACATTTGGTGTTCTACATGGATCGTCTATTTTTTCAACTATCGGGTTATAACCAAATAGCAGTCGCTGACGAAGATAGAGAGAAAACCGCTATCACCACTCCATTCTGACGCCATGAATTCAACAGAATGCCAAAACGCACCAGCGACGTCCCAGTGTTTAATACAACATTGTTTCTGTGAGTTGCTTAACACGTTGTTAGTGTTTTGGGGTCACATAAATGTGTATTCTACAACATTGAGTGAACACATTGCTTGCTTTGACAAAATATTTACAATTTTTCGCAAGCATGGATTGAAACTAAAAAAACGCACAAGTGCAAATTCTTTCAATCATCTATGAAACACTTGGGCTATGTAGTGAGCGAAGATAAAATATCTACAAAAGATGATAAGATCAAGAGCATCGAAAACTGGAAATTATCCGAAACAGTGAAAGAATTGAAACGATTTCGTGGATTTGCGGGATATTACCACCGTTCTATAGGAACTTTTCCCAGATTGACGAACCTTCATTCGAAATCTCCATTCATCGTAGACGCTGACGCCAGTGGACATGGACTTCGTGCTGTATTATCCCAGATTCAAACTTGACATACTGTTGTGATTCTGTACGCCAGTAGAGACCTCAGACCGAATGAAAAATCAGCAAAAAATATGAGTAATATAAAATTGATTAACAGCCCTTGTGTGGAGTGGTATTGAAAAAATCAGGGATTATCTAATAAGAAACAAGTTCACTGTATTAACAGACATCAATTCTTTGAAATACCTATCTAAGCAAAACTTACAGATTTCGAAATTAAATACCGACCAGGGAAGAACACCAACGCTCATACTGCAATTTCAACTTTATAATTCCTCGGTTTTCATATGAGACAGGGTTTTCATCTTGGTTACTACATGTATGTACGCCCGTTTATTAAAAAACCAACCAACAAATTTGTTAATAATATTTTATGCTTGGAAATTCTTGGCATGGAATATACCGAGTATGAAATGTGTTCAATAAATACATGTCTAAACCCATTAAGTTGATCCCTATAGTGAATTGTCATCAGTTTTGATAAACTTATTGAATGTAATACAATTGTCTTGGAAGTGCAATTAATAGAAATAACTTTCTTTGTGCAAGGAACTTGAAGGATAACTTTACAATATGATAGCTTAAAGTGAAGACATCACCCCTTACACATGAAAACAAAGGCTTAATTTAACTTAATTTACTCTTCAAGTTTTAGCATCATCAGCTAATGCATTGTGAGCTTCGTAATCTTTGACAAGTAAATTTAGAGTATGTTGCTTCAAGCCTGAAACATCATTTTTGCTGTAGATATGTGTGACAACTTTAAGAGTATTTATGAAACTTTATACAATTCTTGATATTTTGAAATAAAAAGTTTATACATAAGAACAAGGATGTCAAATGTTAAAACATTGTGACAAAAAAGTAATGATTTAATGTCAAATGAATTTATGAACTGTATAAAGGAAGACAGTCTTCCAGCTCCATTAGACGTATCATCAACCACGCCATTGTGTTTCATCATTCTTCCTACAAATGTCCATCATTTTCACAGCTAATGCCTTTAGACTTCTGGGACGATGTCTGGGTTCCTTCACCCCACAAACCGCAGACATCTGGATTATTTCTGACGTTCTAGCTGGAAAGGAAAATGTCCCTGTCAATATCAAAGTAAATATCTGTACACGTGTAGAGATATTTTGTAAGATTATCTAAGCATAGATGCTCCTCCTAGGCACTTACCTCTGGTATATCCAAGGGTCTGTGTAAGCCCAACTCTCTATTTTGTATTGCTTATAGGACTTATGAGATTGATAACCATTAGTTATCTTCACATTTCACACACATATATATATATATATATATATATATATATATATATATATATAAGAAATGAACATCACTTTTGAGCTGTTCATGGTCAGTATGAACGGATTTGGATTTCAGGCAAATTCTGTGAATCGCGTTAGCGATTCACAGAAAATTTGCCTCAAATCCAAATCCGTTCATATTGACCATGAACAGCTCAAAAGTGATGTTCATTTCTTACATTTATATTTATGTACTAAAACACCGTTTGTTTACATTGCTTCTATTTTGTTGCATAAAACGAACTCCTAGCCTCTGTCGCAGTAGTTATTGTGACGTACGTCAACACATAGACATGACGTCACATTTCGTCTCGTCCTGCCTTTTATCAACATTGCAAGGTGCACTGTATTTTGGAGGTAGGAGACAGCAAGATTGGGATGATAATCCACGTAAGTTTACAATCTTAATCCAAGGGTGTGACCTGCGAGATCTTTGTAACAGATGTTCTATTTTTTTCAAATCATTACCCTCTCTCAGTCGCGTGCTTTAAGCTAGTTCATAATCCGTTCATAGTCAATATGAACGGATTGTGTCGCGCGCTGAAATTGGTTGGTTCATAGAGGAAAATGCGATTTGTAATATAAATATATATATATATATATGTGTGTGTGTGTGTGTGTATCTATATATATCTATATCTATATATAGTTTGTGAAAAGAATATAATATTTGATATAGTAAATATATCCAATAATGAATATCAAGAAACACAAACCTGGAATAATTTTTCACTATTAGCGCTTTCGGATTTTGCCAAAAGTTCATCGATCAATGGCACAAGCCGAAAACGGTAACAGTGAATTATTACTCGACTTTAATATTGGATATATATATATATATATATATATATATATATATATATATATATCACTTTAAACCCACAACATCCAAAGTGTCAGATTTAATAGTGGATACGAGGTCGAATAAAAAAGGATATAAAAGCTCTAAAATGACCAACGATACGAGCAAAAGTGGGCAAAAGTGAATTGATAAATTTGCTGGACAATATAATATTTACACATTGTATTTATATCTATGTAAATATTATACCGTTCTGAGGAAGGGACAGATTGTCCCGAAAATTTTAAAATTCACTTTGAAATTTATAGGGGATTCAGTGACACTTGCAAGTCATTTGTACATAATAAACGGGTTAAGTTTCCTTAAGTGAAATGAATAATCAATTTAGTAAGATCCTTGTAAACTACACATTTCTCACTTCTGTCTATTCAAGCTTATTTTGTGTCTGAAACTAGAGCGCTATGTGTTAACCATCAAACCTGCTGCATAAAATGGAAATTTGAATACCAATAATTTAACAATTGAGAATTTCAAAACATTTTTCTTCACGAACGACTACTTACTTAATTATCAAGCCGTTGGTCTCTTGGTTGAAGATCATACGAAATTGGCCTGTTGGCACTAAAAAGTCCCTCTACAGCGTTACATTTCCTATGTCGTTCTCTCTCTCTGTGTAAAAAATCCCATTACCATTGTAGTCGTCAGCTGAAACACATTTGGAAAGATATTTAAGCTACACTTGTTTTAAATGTACCCTCTTTACCATTTCATATGTATGATATATGTATAAAACTGAACTAATAATTAGGGATTTCACCTGCAATAAAATGTATCTCTCATTATGACAAATGATCTTTAACAAGGTAAACAGTTAGTGGCTCAAAGACAACCATCATCTAATCATCTCAAATATAAAATACAACAATATAAAGTTTATATAAGTTTCCTGGAAATAGCAAACCCTTTGCAATGGAGCGTAATGGAAACTGTAAAAAAAAACATGCCTGTAAATTGCAATGAACTTCATCCATGCAACCATTTTAACTGGAATAGAAAAAGTTAAATATGTGTACCCATGCAATTAGAGCCTATGCTATTATTTGCCGATCTTTGAAATTTCAGCTGATGACGTTTGCGCTCTGTGCTCCTTTGCACTTGCTCAGGGTGATTATTCAACTTGTTTTCTAGTATGCCGGTGCGTTTAATAGCGAATTCTCCTGATGACATGACTAGCTATACAAATGAAATTCACATATTAATCAAATCAACAAAATTATATTAAACTTTGCATTTCAACTTTGCACGTGAAAAAGAATCTTGGATGAATTCAAAGAGAACATGGTATTTAGTTTTCTTCATGTACATACATTGATAATATTGCGAATTAACTACCACACTTATATTCTAATAACACAAGTTATTTAAACATTCTTGTTTTAAAAATTCCTTAACTCTCTAAATTATGTAAACTTTAATGTTACTAATTAAATTTCTGATTTAGTAGGGGGATAATTTCACGAATTGCATGTAACATAAGGCTCATGACGGGTGTGACTAGTTAACAGGGATATACTTACTCCTAGGCACATCGCCCACATCTAGTATTTTCAAAGGTTCGTGGTTGACCTACTCGTAATTTGTATTCTCCATAATAGTGATGAGATAAATCACTGTTCGCTTTCAACATCGAATTCTAAAACTAAAAAAAAAAAAATACCAAAAAATTGTTTACTTGTAAACTTCAAATTTAAACACATAGGAAGAAACTGACATGAGAGTTATATATAGCTCTTATCCTTAGACTGATTCACGTGTTTCGAAAGAAATATTTTTCATTTTTGATGGTGGACTGTTAGTCCCCGAAGGTCTCTACAGCCCAGTATCTAAGTACTTCGTTACTAGCTTGAAAATACGGATGAATATTTAATTGCTGTTATAAAATTTAGAAATTCATTTCAAAATTAAGGATTATCTCCCTCATGCATAGCTCTTATCCTTGGACGAATTTGACTCCACTTTTTTGGCACGCTGTTTTTGGCTATAATAGCTCTAAAACTTCATTGTTATTTCGGATTTCAAACATTTCGGTTGACCATCACTGAAGAGACATTATTTGTCGAAATGCGCATCAGGTGCATCAAAATTGGTACCGTATAAGTTTTACATTATATAACACGTTTTCTTTTACCTTGGAGTTATATAACACGTTTTCTTTTACCTTGGAGTTATATAACACGTTTTCTTTTACCTTGGAGTTATATAACACGTTTTCTTTTACCTTGGATTTATACTTATTACCCTCGCTTTTAGACAAATTGTTACAGAGAATCTAGTGTCTGTAAAACTAAAGGAATATCAAAATGTCATGACTGATGACAATTTCAGTATGCATGGGTAACTTCAATTTCCTAAACATAATGATATACCTTTCAGCATACAAATTATGATACTTACAAAAGTTTGGGTGACTTCTTGGAAACCACATTGTTGAAATTTTAATTCTAGTTGGTTGGTATTGATCCCATTTTTGTAACCTTACCAGCTTTTGCAACATATATACTTATGCCATTATCTTTGATGTGACTTTTACGTCAGATCAGACTGGGGTTCCCAATGCAGAATCCATTTTTATCTACAGCCTTTCGTCCATGCTTACGTCACAATCCACATGACTCATGTTTACCTGCTATTTGAAAGACATGTATGAATAAACAGACTCTATAAACGTATCCTGAATTAGATGAAATTGCGATCATCTTCACTGCAAACCAAAACACCATTCATCAAATCAAAATAATAATTCTCTTATTAACTCCATCACATTTTCATTTGAACTGTAATGTAGTACAATTCCTTGCAACGAAAATATTAAGAATTTGGCTTATACAGATACAGTGAACTCGAAATAAAAGACATCAATGTCTTCCAGATCCCATATGGGCTTCGTTGTTAGATTTTTATGATAAATATAAATGTTAACGGCAAACTAACAACATCATGACAAACGGGATTACCTCAGCTTCCCCACTGTCAACTTGTCATATCTATGTAGCTATACTCCATCATCATATGCATAAAGTACTGAAAGAACAATTTTTGTATGTGTTGAAGTTTTGGGTTTTAGGCTCACGGCGGCTGTGACTGGTCGACAGGGGGTGCTTACTCCTCCTAGACATCTGATCCCACCTCTAATATATCAAATTGTCCGTGTTTGCCCAACTATCTGTTTTGTATTGCTTATAGGAGTCATGAGATTGATCACTGTTCGTTATCTTCACCATTAACAGTACATATCAACATAGATAGCGCGGTGGTTAAAGCAAAGGACTAGTAATGTAGAGGTCTTAAGTTCGATTTCCATTCAACCCCCAACAATTCTTCTTTTTTTGTTACATCTTAAGACAAGTAAGAACTGGTCAACATCAAAGTGTCTCCTACAATAAAGGAAACATTTCTCAATATGGTATCTAAATTACGTACTTAAGTACTACTCGTATGTACCTATGCACCTTTGAATCCGTTTCGGTTTGGCTGCTGTCAGCCTTTTGCTTAGCCAGGATTCATTGTTGCCTTCACTCCACCAATAAAAGTAGACTCATTGTCCATGACCATAGTTTTCACCTGATGAAATTCAGAGAATTGTTGTACATTTCAAACTTACAATGTAATTTACTTAGTTTAAGGGCATAGTATAGAATCATTATCGTGAGATTATCATGTTTTTATTATTTATGATACATCTAATCTAAAACATTTAAAAATAAGTCATGACCAAAAGGATTCGTAAAATTACCCCCTTCATCACTAATATCTTGTAGAATATACCTTGCTATGAAAGGCCTCCCAGCCTTTACAGAGTCCTGCCAATTTAATGAACAGCATGTTGTTGAACAGTATATTTTCTTGCTTTTCATTGCATAATCACACATTTCCTGGTCTTCTCTCCAATTTCAATAAATGGTAATTAAGGTTAATGCTGAAATTATGACATATGAAAGGTGAAGATAACGAACCGTGATCAATCTCATAAATCCCATAAGCAATACAAAATAGATAGTTGGACAAACACGAACCCTTGGACACACCAGAGGTGCATAGGATGAGTAAGCATCCCATGTCAACCTGTTACGCCTGTCGTGAGCTCTATATCTTGATAAGGTAAACAGAGTTATCCGTAGTCTAAATCCGTGTGCCAAGAATCGGTATGAAACACCCGCTGTAAGCTCCACATACCGACATACACGTATATGTTGCCATAACCCTGATGATCAACAATTGTGCCTATATCATCTCTGAATATATTCTAAATTGATCAAGTTAGAATACACCTAATATTGAAAAACATTATTAAAGATATAACTAGATACAGTCTCGTTATGTTAATCATTAAATACAGCATTACTCTTAAAGTTTGCAAGTAAGGCCGAAAACAAAATGAAAGACTTATACTAACAAGATAGTGGACAGTATCATAACTCCTATAAGGAATACAAAATTAAGAGGAGAAAAAACAAGGACCTCCGGACACATCATACGTATGATCATCTGCCTACGAGGAGTAATAATCCCCTGTCGACCGGTTACACCCGTCGTGGGCTTCATGCAGTAATTCAGAAGTAGAGGGTTCGCGTCCTAATCTGGGGGTCGTGAGTTCGATTCCCGCTCGTACCGTGGCCGCGTCAAACATAAAACGTTAAAATATGTAATGATTACTACCTCGCAAAAACGCTGGAAATTTAAAACTGAGAATCACGGGTCTTTCTGACATGATTTAAAACGGAGGTCCTGTGTCGCAGCAGGCGTCGACATGATAAAGAACCCTCACTGTTACGACCCCGAGTGCTAAGTTTAGGTCTAAATATCTGGTACCTTACCTACAACTGGTGACATCTCAATATGAGTGAATAATTATCGACGGGACGTAAAAAAAATCAACAAAACCATGCTATTATTGCCTAAAAGATGAACCGAAAGTGGACCGGAATTCATTTTCAGTTTAGCAAAACCAGGTAGCTCATATTGTGTCTAGATTCACCAAATCTTGTATCATCATTCCTACAGTTTAAAATACAAGACAAGAAATGCAAGGGAATATTGTTAGGGTCTACTTGTCTGTAGAAAAAGTTGTCCTTCGAGATGATATTCTTGACAAGATCGTAAAATTGATATTACAACAGAAATAATTGGTTTTCATTACCTGCTGCCAGTTTATTGTTGGTATTCCAAGCTTTTTCTTCTTATCTCCGTTGTGTGCTATGAGTCAGTCGTCATATGATGGGCTTGATTGTATAAGGTGTTTCTGCATCTTACTTCCCATACATACGAGATACCAAACTTGTCAGATTCAAAGTCTGGTAAAGGCTGGCAGTATTTGAGGGTTGTCTGCCAGAATGCCAAAATCTACAATTCTTCGACATCTCCCAACACTCCCTACAAATTCACATTCCATACCTCTATCTCGTTCGCCACGTCTTCACACTTACTTCATAGTCAGGTACCACTGGGGTTATCTATTCAATATTGAATCTAATATTGAAACATGAACTTCACCAAAGATAGAGGGAGATGTACAAAAATAGGGATATTGTACATTTTCATTGTGTCATTATTTTGTATTTATCGTTTGGCGCATTACTTACTCCGTAAGGGTAATCTCTGCTCCAAATCCATCTCTTGAAAAACAACCGATGGCTCCATTTCTTCTTCTTTATACCTCCATCGGTCCCGCCAATTTTCTGTAAGGGCTTTTTACGTTCTATTTTGATTTGTCTTTTTAATTGCTCCTTGAATTTTGTCTTTGCATTGTTCTATTTGTAGGTTGTTTTGGTACTCGATACACTAACCGAAATCGGATCTAGATTCATTTTCGGTTTAACAAAAACACAGTCTTCTACTTTAAGGAATTGTTTTGTGAAATATATCAAGATCCTCATAAAGTATACACTCTAGTGTGTACTACAGATTGTTCATTATATGTGATATCAATAACATGTGTTTGGCTAAATGTATCTGTATGGAACCATGAGTTTATATGTCAACCAGAATTAACCTTGCTTAGTTTAGAATATTTCTTTGGATACTTACCCTCAACATTAAAGTTTTTGGAGAAGAAATGTGTTGTTAAATTGAAAAATATACCTGAAAGAAAAAAAAATGGATCAAAATTTCATTTGAAGAAAATGAAGTTATTTCAAAATTTTCAAGTTGGTAATTTTGACATACCTTGTATTGTGCACTTTGCAGTTGATCCCGACCTCCTACTTCCAAAACGGTTTTCCGCAACGATTCGGAAAAAATAAGGAACATAGGGTTGAAGAAAATGGATATATGCAGATAAATGGCCGACATTGTCTGATGTCACCGGATGTGGATTGTGGGAGAGCCATGATGACGATACATTGGTTGTGTATTCAATAACAAATCTCTGATCGCTTCCTCCGTCAAATCCAGGCTTCCATTGGATTAGTACAGTGTTTGAACAGTTCACAGTCAGTTCAGTGGGTGGATGAGGGGGACCTTTACAATTGTTAATGTTTTAAAGACACGAAACATATTAACATAATCATTTTAATTTCTGATACTGAATGTTTGCAAGAAAAAAATTAAACTGATATCAGATATGATTTGATTGTTACAAGAATGGTCTAAGTTTAGATATGTGCAATCCACAATTTAGTGCAAATCAAATCATTTATGAAAATAAAAAAATATCGAAAACACCTTCAAAGAATATACATACATCAACCATATATCAACATTTACCCATACCTTGAATGTTGAATTCTGTTTCATTTCGTCCAAATTTATTATTCAATGTAAGTTGATAGGTTCCAAAATCATGTACGCTCATATGACTAACAATGATACTTGTAAAGCCCTTTCCGGTCGCTGTAGGAATTTTCGGAACACCTTTCCTCACATCTTCCTTTGAGAAAAATGTCCATGATGCATTTGGGCTTGGCTTTGCCATAAACTTCACTGTCAGATTCAATGCATCTCCAATTTCAAAACCTTTGTTTGTGGTATTTGAAGACGTGATAATAATAGGAGCACCTGAAAAACCAAGAGACCCATGGGTCATCTGAGTCACCTTGACCCATATCTACAAATTTTCCATATATATTCACATGTAAAACTTTGATGCCTATTGTGGCCACGACCTACCCACGGGAACCGTGATTTTACAAACTTGAATCTGCACTATGTCAGGAAGCTTTCAGGTGATTGTAAACTTCTTGAGAAGATTTTTAAAGATTTTTTTCTATATATCAGTATATAAAACAGTGATCAATCTCATAACTCCCACAAGCAACACAGAACAGAGAGTTGGGCAAACACGGTTCCCTGGACACACCAGATACATTGTCTATGCTATTTCAAACTTTTATGAAAACATATAAACATATGCAAGGTGAAGATAACGAACAGTGATCAATCTCATAACTCCTATAAGCAATACAAAATAGTTAGTTGGGCAAACACGGACCCCTGGACACACCAGAGGTAGGATCAGGTGCCTAGGAGGAGTAAGCGTCCCCTGTTGACTGGTCACACCCGCCGTGAGCCCTATATCCTGATCAGGTAAACAGAGTTATCCGCAGTCAAAATCAGTGTGCTAAGAACGGCTTAACAATCAGTATGAAACACGTCAGACAGCATTTGACCGAATGCGAGGTTGTATTGACGAACTAGATCGTTAGATTTGAATGATGCTGGTTTGAATAATGATAATCTGAGTTGGAAATGGCTTGATTGATTGATTGATGTTTTCCGGCACACCCAACAATTTTTGAGTTATATGGTGGCGCCCAATTTTATTGGTGGAAGAGGGAACCTAGATACAATGTACCTAGGAAGAGACCACCGACCTTCTGAAAGTAAACTGGGAGACTTTCTCACTTACTGGCGAGAGCAGGATTCGAACCCGCGCCGACAGAGGTGAGAGGCCGTGTGATTTGAGCGCAAGATGACTTGAGGATATATAACATTTCTATGCCAAACCTAAGAGTGAGTCCCCCCCTCCATTCAATACACGGATGATAATGGTAATGTTACTTAATAACGCTTTGCTTCCGTTTCAAATATTAATGACGTAACTCATCAACCTGACATACCTTATGCAGATTCTAAAGGTGACGGAAATCTTACTAGTGTAACTAGTCAGGAAAATAATCGTTCTTGTGTTAGCATTCCCAGTTGTTAAAGCAATACAACAGGAATGTATCAGTCGGAAAATTCTAAAGGCATGCAAAGAAATGATTTCTAAACCTCTATCTATACTAGCGGAAAAAAGAAACAGAACGATTACGTTGGTTTTCGCTGAGTCGTGGCATGACAGAAGGGTAAATTTTGTCAAAACTAAAGTGCTTTCCTTACCGAATAGTGTCCAAACAAACCCTTTACACGTCTTACTCCAAGCAGTATTGGTCAGTAAAACCCATGCATACGAACATTTCAATAAATAACATGCTTTCACTAACCATGGAAAAGTCCGTGCATCTGAGTCGGGTACTAACCGATATTGTTCAAAAACATCACTTTTATCCATTGTTTAGATTTTATAAATAAATATACAAAAATTATACTGAATTTTAAAATGCACATTTTCTTTTTTTCCGCTATTATATGTTGTATTTACGTTTAAAAGTCTATCCAAATGTGCCCAACTTTTAATTTGTATTCCTTATAGAGGTTATGAGATTGATCATTGTTCGTAATCTTCACCTTTTCATATACTTGTTTTCTTTAGGGAGATAGAGGGTTCCATGTTTGCCCATCTCTTTTATTTTTGTACTGCTATATGAGTTATGAGATTGATCAATGTTCGTCATCTTCATCTTTTCATATACTTCTTTTCTTTAAGGGAGATACACCTTCAGTTATTTCATATTATAGACCAATGCCACACTTTGAACAGCAATAGTAAAATATTTGAAAGAATTATGTTTAAACACGTTTCTGGGAAAGGAATACAACTCCTTGGGATCTCCGTAGTGGTGCAGATGTGGGAATTTTCGATCATTCTAAACATTTGCTGGCTTTCTGTACGTAAGTAAAAATGATGATATGTTTCTTAGTCAATAGATGAACTTATAACCTGCAACTTACGGTTTGTGAGACTTTACTGTTTTTAACCATTTCGATGTATTCCAATATCTTGATTCATATTATGCGCCATGTTTGATGGAACGTCCGGTTGTCAAGTTATTTAAGAAATGAACATCACCTTTGAGCTGTTCATGGTCAGTATGAACGGATTTGGATTTGAGGCAAATTCTGTGAATCGCTCTAGCTCAAAAGTGATGTTCATTTCTTATATTTATATTCATTTACTAAAACATCGTTTGTTTACATTGCTTCTATTTTGTTGCATAAAACGAACTCCTAGCCTCTGTCACAGTAGTTATTGTGACGTACATGTACGTCAACACATAGACATGATGTCACATTTCGTCTCACCCTGCCTTTTTGGAGGCAGGAGACCGCAAGATTGGGATGATAATCAACGTAAGTTTACAATCTTAATCCAAAGGTGTGACTTGCGAGATCTTTGTAACAGATGTTCTATTTTTTTTCAAATCATTGCGCTCTCTCGGTCGCGTGCTTTAAGCTAGTTCATAATCTGTTCATATCAATGTGAACGGATTGTGTCGCGCGCTGAAATTGGTTGGTTCATAGAGGGAAATGCAATTTGTAATATAAATATAAGTATATGTCCATATAAGGCATTGCAGTATTTACATCAATGGGCGAGTGCAGAGAAGGAAACAATTTTGTCGGCATTGAAAAGGTTTATTTGATATCAAGTTAAAAATCGAACAATGGTGGACCATTTTCCGCATTAACGTGTAATATTCTAAGCGATAGGCATTATCCATAGGACTGAACATTCTCAAGCTTGACGTTAAACAGTATATTCCATGGTCGTTACAGTTTGCTAATATAACCTACATTGGGTCAAATGCAGCATGTCTGACGTGTTTCATACCGATTGTTAGGATGTTTGACTACGGATAAATCCGTTTACCTGATCAAGATATAAGGCTCACGGCGGTTGTGACCGGTGACAGGGGATGTTTACTCCTCCTAGGCACCTAGTCCCACCTTTGGTATATCCAGGGGTCCGTGTTTGCCCAACTAGCTATTTTGTATTGCTTATAGGAGTTATGAGATTGGTCGCTGTTCGTTATTTTCACCTTTCATCCAACCAACCAACTTTTTGTTTAAATGGCAATGAACTACGTTCAAATCAAAAGATCACAAAAAGTAAGGTATAGAAACTTATCCAATGTTACTTAACAAGTGTACCCCCGGGCTCTGTACTTGGCCTACTATTATTTTCTATTTAACGTCGACATTTCTGAAAACATGTTATGTATATCATATTCAGACAATGAAGTTCACACGAGAGGTAACTTTAAATCATGACCCAAATATTTTGAATGATGGTTACCTTTCAAGTAGTCAGTTCAAAATTGTATTGTTTAGTTTAGAAATGATAACCAACTTTTTAAAAATAGATTCAGCTAGAAGTTGGTCATGACCACAAAAGCTCAGAATCATAACTTTCCTTGAATCTATGGAGGTCAAATTATATGGCTGAATTTGTGAACAAAGGTTCTGAGAATATTGGAATTTAAAAAAAGCTGACGTTTTCTGTATCACAAAAAACATTGTCGAAATTATGTGTAGATTTTATAAGACTATAACTAGAATATGCAGTTCAACTCTGATCTGATTGTACCTTGGAATGTGATGGGGAAACTGAGCAGGTTTAATCAACAGCATTAAGACTCCCAAAAATAGCTCCAACAAATTGTTTGTACTTGGTAACAGGGTATGCACCAGTGACCCCAATTCTGATTGACATACACACAACCATGATATTATAACTCTGCAGCTATCAATGATCTGATGCGTTATTGCATTTAGTAAGTGAAGTTTTGTTACGTAGGATAATAGGCATGCTAGGGATATTTTCTTCAGGTTGGAACAATTCTGTAGTTACTTACACTGAACAGTAAGTGTTTTAGAGGTGGACTGCTTTCCAACTATATTCTCAGCAACAATTCTGTATTTCCCTTCATCTAGACAAGAACTAATGTTTATTTTATACGTTTTGTCTCCTGTGAAATTGGGAAAGAAATCCAACTTCTCATTGTGGAATATTGTCACATTTGATGCAGGAAAACTGTCAACACTAAAGTTAAGCTTCAGCGAGCCAGGGGCAGCGATCCGTGGAAAATTTGAAACTGTTAATCTCGGTTTATCTGTAAGAGAGAAGTAGTGCAAAATCATTATTAAAGTTTATAAATAAGATGACGTACGGAGAGGAAACCTAAGGACAATTATGAAAACGATTCGTCGTGCGTAGAAACAGATGCAAATGTGTCCCACCAAACAAAAAGTACGACAACGTTAATTGATATACATATCGTAACCGATGAGGAAAATACATCAAAGTGTTTACACATTTACATTCACTGCGGACCAACTGCGGTAGTTACAGCGTTTCTTTCGTAAACAGGAGATTGTGAGTTCGAGCCGCGTTTGTACAACGGTTGAGTCAAACCTAAGTTGTAAATATAGGTAGTGATTGCTCCTTCGCTAAGCGTTCGGTATTCAGAAGTGAGAATCACAGGTCTTTAAAATATGATCTTATAAACGCGGTCCTGTGTCGCGGAAGGTGTTAGCAAGTTAAACAACTCTTAGTGCTACGTAACGGCTCTGAATGCAAAGCATATAGGTCTAAATTTGTGTTAATTCACCTATAGCTGATGACATCTCAATGTGAATCAAAACAAGTAACCACTCTTTCATTGTGAGCATCCTGCTTAATTTATATTGAAATCCATAACTTTTTATTTGACATTTTGAAGACATATTTTGTTTCAATTTAGTTACATGTAGATCCGATTTTATTTCCGGTTCACGTTCTATGAACTGGCATTGTTGAGATTGTTAGAAAATATGTTTCTGTGTTTATTTTAATCTTGTGTAATAAATAACGTTTATCTCTGTTACAAGATGGTTTATTATATGGGTTTAAAGTTTATCTTCCTTGAACGATTACCTTTGTTCAAATATGGAAATCATTACAAAATATGGAGATTACTGAAATCATTACTAAATATGGAGATTACTGAAATCATTACTAAATATGGAGACAAGTCACGGTCAGATGATTTTCAGCTGTTACATTTAAATACATGCAATTTGCTGGTAAAACAATATTTACGTAATTGAAAGTACATCTGTATTTATATCAAAATTGAATAATCCACCATTTTATCATTTTAAAAAATGAAACAGGGTACAAAGTTAGTAAATAGAACACAGAGAAAGAAGCACTGGAAATACTTAAGTAGTCCTTACGACGATTATAGAACAAAAATGTGACGGGCGGAAGAAGAGATAAATCAGCATAATACATGTACGTTCTCCGCATGAGGAAAATAAAAAAAAATTAAAACGCTCAATACTCGAATCTGAATACCAGCGGCACGTTAAGCAAAAGATATTTCCCATGGATAGTGATAATTGCTTTGCCAAGTCTTTAAAACAGAGTTACGGTAGAAATTGATACGATAACCAAATATCACCACTACGACAGTAAGCGACACGCATACGGTAGTCAGTCACGTTCCAAAACGATTGAAAAACTCCTGATTGGACATAGTAAATAGTCATGCAATGGGTGAATATAAATCTATATTTCAGCTCTAAGAATTAGATACATGTTTAAACTGCATTAAAGTATATTAAATGCGTTGAAATAGATTGAAAATATGTACTATTTTATAGGCTTTTTAGGCCACCTGAGTATCTCAAGCCACCCATTGATATTGGTGTGCGTCCGTCGTCGCCTCCGTGCGTTCACAATTGAACATTTGTAAGCAAGGTGAAGATAACGAACAGTGATCAATCTCATAACTCCTACAACCAATACAAAATAGATAGTTGGGCAAACACGGACCCCTGGACACACCAGAGGTGGGATCAGGTGCGTAGTAAGTAAGTAAACTAGTAAGTTTTTCTTCACAACTATAAGTTCAATTCTGATAACATTTAATATGGATCATATTTTGGACAAAGGGAGCAAAATGTGTAAATTCAATACTCCCACAGGTACCACCGGGATATGGTACAAACTTGTCTACAACTGAAAACTAAACGCATAAAACTTTCATATAGAGCAGAATTTTATTAACTATATATATTGTTTCACGTTCCTCCCGAGAATATTTCACTCATATGAAGACGTCAACATTGCCGGTGAAGAATTGCAAAATTTAGGCCTGTACTCCGCGCCTACGGCCATTGAGCAGGGAGGTATCTTAATCGTGACGCACCTACAGTTGTATTGGACCTCGGTTTTTGCGGTCTCATCCGAAGGACAAACTCTTACGACAAGCAAGGGTATTGAAGACTTATTCTAACCTTGATTTCCACGGGAAAGTGGAACAGGGAGGTGTCTACCAAAATTGTAAATTTCTTGATCCACGTGGTAGAGATTCTGACTCCAGGGTGGGACCAATCTTAACAAGTAATGTGTATGTGTAAAAAAAAAATCAAATAACATCTTTAATGTCATTGATATTAAATTGCAACTACCGAGATATTTAAAGACAACCCGTAGCCTTTTACCAAGATTTTGAATTTGATGATCCAAGGACTAAGGTATTAGGCATCAAGGTTTGGCAAAAATGATCATAACGATTGAATGTCTACATTTAGAACAATTTTAACATTATCTTAATATCTACATGTGCCAGTTGAATTCTTTTCAAATTTGGTATAAGCATCTTTTTGGGTCATAGGAGAAGTAAATAGTAAATTCTAGAACCCCCTCTTCCCCCGAAACCCTGACCAGTTCGCACAATTCGTCTCTACAACCACAGATCTGTATCAAAAATTGAATATATGCATACATTATATAGAGCTGGAGTGCTAAAAAAATGTTTTTATGACCCCCGCGATAGAGGTTCTGACTGCAGGGCATGACCAAACTTGGCATTTAGTATCTGTCTTTCACATATCAATAACATCTTCTTCAATGCTATTGATATTTAATTCAAGCCGGTACAGCTGTAGGAGTTTTGGTTCCACGGCGAAGCTGCATCATTTGAAATACTCATTTGATTTGGGTGGTACTCTATGAACACTAAATGGATATTTAGGAAAGGCAGACATATATGTGCCAAAGTTGTTAATTTCCCAACCAGAGGGTTTTGACTCTAGGATGAGTTTAAAATAGTCATCTAGTGTAAATATAACGTACATGAAGTAATATCGTTCATCAGTATGGACACGTTCGAGGCGTTTGTATTTTAAAGTTGACATGATTTAATAAATATATATAGAAATTTATAGAACATTTTTTTTAATTGGGGAGGGGGGTGTTGACTTGACCCAAACATGAATACATGGTATATTGTACAAATGGCAACGATATTTATTCCTTCAGTGGATTAACATTAATGGTTATGTTTCCAGTACTGTTGGCATTGCTTCATTCTATATTTATTCAAAAGCTTCTACATGAGAAGAAAAAGATCCCGGTCGATGAAATCCGGAAACAGGAGGGGGCGGGGTATTCTATACTAGGACGGTTTTTCCGCCCAGGGGAAATTCTATACTGACTTTGTACATAGGGGGAAATTATGTGCTGGGGCGCTTTTTACCCCTATGGGGCAAGATCTATCCCGGGCCCGTTTTTCCCGGGGGGGGGGGGTCTATGCGGGGGGAAAGTCTATGCTACAACACCGGGAATTTCTGAAAATGCTTCAGTATACCCTCCATAATTCTCCTACTGTTTTCTATCGCCAAGAACGTTGATTATTTTTTTAAAAATTGAAGTTAAAATGTTATTGTTCCAAATAAACAATTGTTACTTGGGTTACCCCCCTTTGCATAGCTACTCGCTACAATTTAGTGCTGTGTTTGAAAACGTTTTTATTTAATTTTTCTGCTTAAATTACATTTTGTCATGGAAGAAAATATATTTGAAAATAAATTGTGTGCAACATCATTTTTTCATATAGTTTTGTTAAATTTTAAGAGATTAAAGAAGAAATAGCCATTTAAAATTTGAGGGCGAGACAGCTCCTTGACAACGGGCCGAGACGGAGATATCTGGGCCCTTAGGGCTAGACAGTCCTACCTCCTTGCAGCCGTCTCACTCTGGCCAAGATAGGTGTATCAGGGCTAATACACTACTAGGCACATAGTATATGATATAGTATAATTCTATGTGTCCGTCATATTTCTCTGCTTATCCACCATGTTAGTTGGATGTTCTATTGTTATATTATCAGGGTTTGCATGGTATATAAGGGGACGAATTTTGCTACACTTCACTTCACATCAATGTCTTCAATTTACCTGTACGGGTAGCTTCGACAGGTAACACGTACATCTTCGTTTCTAATTTATAGGACATCAAGAAGAAATGAAATGCTTTCAAACACCATGCAGTACTCAGAATTACAATAAACATATCGTGCAGTAGTAAATCATTCTAAAAGCTTTGGATGAATAAATTTAGAATACTTTTCTTGACATGAATGTACGTACATTTGGAATAAATATGTCAAATTAAAACTATTCAAAAACCGCGGAGAAATATTTCATCTATTATCTATTGATAAAATGGAATAAGCTGTTGGATATTTTTAATGCTTGTAAGCATACATTTATATCAGTGATCAATTTTCTTTCCTTCTGTAAAACGATATATTGTACATTGAAGTAGCACGGTCTCTCTCTCTCTCTCTCTCTCTCTCTCTCTCTCTCTCTGTGTGTGTGTGTGTGTGTGTGTGTGTGTGTGTGTGTGTGTGTGTGTGTGTGTGTGTGTGTGTGTGTTCAATCAAATAATATGGACATGCAGAGACCGTAAATAATTATGTGTATCTCAAAGAGACAATAAAACCATATTTTCGTTTATATATTTCATTTTATATGTGTCTTTGTGTTATAAACTGGATTGCAAATGTAATACCCGTATTTTCACAGAGATGTATATTTCCTATCATTATTTCCTTACTTACATGTATATATCCAAGTTTGTATATGATCACCGAGAAATCTTTAACTGGGTAGGCAATATATCCAACCAGATGTTCAGTGTATATGATTAGATTCCCGATTTCTATAAACTGCAAAACCCTTGACCAGACAAGCATTCAATAAAGGAACAGGAAAAAAATTCGACTCTGATATCCCCCTTGATTGAAGACAACCTGTTTGGCACGAGTGAAGTGTGTCGCAGTCTGTATAATGGAACGACAGCGTGTTGTAAAATTCTAACGAGATACAAATGGAGTTTATCATTTGTTTCGTGGATTTATCAGAATAAAGAGAAACTAATATTTTCGGTAAGTGCACATCTCCGATACCTGTTGAATAAATGTCCGCATTTGATTCGGGGTGGTTTTTGGAGAGTTAGCCATGTACATTAAATATCATGCATATGACATGCATTTGTATTTTGAAAGAATTGCAATAAATTGTATATTTTATGCTCTTTGCTTATTCCATTATATCAGTATGTAATTGGCAAAATGATTTCTCCGCATTTCATAAGAAACTGCAAATACTTGCAAGTATGCACGAAAAGCCTTTGTTGTTGTTGTTGTTGTTGTTGTTGTTGTTGCATTTTTGTCTTTCAGAATGTTTCATTCGTGTACAATAGATAATTTGTAATTTTTGAGCAAAGCATACTGTTTTAAAATGTGATTTTACTTATTTCTCATTCCCTTTATATTACTATCGGAGATGTACATTGGTCTAGTCCACCTAGAAAAACCACTCAGGTGTGACAACCATACTGGGGGTATATACGGTTAGAGTAAATTAGTCTACCTGAGAGAAATATGGCGGATAAGATGAGAAATGTGTACGTATTTATTGAATCATGTCAGCTTTAAGCACTTTGGTTTATAATGCTGCTGGATATTATAATTCAGCTTAGATAAATTATTGTAGATTTCTTGCCTTTAAGCCTAGTGAACCTTTACTTAACACTCAGGTGACGTATACGGTTTGTGAACCTCTTGGTATGTATTGAGGTCATTATTCTTTGTTCATGCGCAATTTCATCAATACTAATTCGGGGTTGAAGAGAACGTTTCTTTTGTAAACGTGAACGGAGTACTCATGTTTTACACACTGATTTTGACTATGGATTACTCCGTTTACCTCAATCAAGATATAGAGCTCATGTCGCGTGTAACTGATTAACAGGGCATGCTTACTCCTCTGGTTGCGTTCAACTTTTAATTTTGCATTTTTCTGGGGTTCTATGAGATTGATCACTCTTCGATATCTTAACCTTTTCCAATACCAATATTCAATATTACTGAATCTCCCTAATCCCTTATACGGAAAAGTGATGAATTCATCAGTCACATGTTATTTTATCTTGAGCCAATCGATATTGCAGATCACTGTACTTACACTGTATATAGATATCAACAGAATTACTGGAATTTGTGGGCGTGTCTGCTACATAATTCGTTGCTGAACAACTGTACCGTCCTGAGTTTTCTTTCGTTTTATATATATCTCCAGGAAATCTGTTTTGTTTGCGTTTATCGTTGTGATAAAACATATAAGAACATGGTGGATTGCAGTCTGCATGACAAGTTAGGTTTACATATCCTTGTTTCTCAATTAAATTATTTCCATCGCTTGTGTTCTGAATGCTCACATTGACTGGACCATCTGAAGTAGAAAAATACATAATGTAGACAATACATGATGAGAAAGACCCACATCCAGCTGATACCAGTTGAGTATTACTCCGGAAATACCTACACTGTACGTTCAAATTATAGGATGTAGAGGTTGTTCCAACGTAGTCACTGGCTGTACAGGTGTATACTCCATTATCTGTCTTGGAAAGGTTGTTAAAATGAAGAAGTTCTTCACGGTAAATTAACTTTCTCTCGTGGAACCAACTGTAGGATAGACATCCGTTATTGCAAGTAGCCGAACACTCCATTTCAAACGGTTCGTGTTGTCTTCCACGTGGAGGTTTTGTTGTAATCCTTACGCTGTCCGGTCCCTCTAAACAGAGATAAGAAATGTACTAACTCATGTAAGTAATACCATGCTTTAAATATACATGTATACGTCTTTTAATTAGTTTTGTTGTGTGGATTTTCGATTTTGATATAAGAACAGCCAACGCAATATTACACAGAATATATTTTACTTTTAATTTTACATGAATGATTACACAACATATTAAAACCTGTGTGTTGAGGTTACAGTATTGATGGGTTCATAAGCATTATCACAACTCACAAGTTTCAACCGTCTTGGAAAAATCAAATATGATCAATAATGCTCTGATAATATATGGGTATCTTGAGCCTCCAAATTTGTATAGGGTTGTTCAAATTCACATGCCGTAATTTTATATCATATACTACTCACTCTTCATTTCCACTGTTATCCATCTACTTTCTCTTTCGCCGACGTCATTCGTTGCTGCACATTTAAAGCGTCTACTATCGTTATACGTAAAATTTCTATTTGCAAATAACGTGTCGCCTGTATTAAATATTGTGTCCGGCCAGTACGGATTCTCCATCTTCCACGTGTAGGTACACTCTGGCAGACAGTCCGCTTGACATGTGATATTCTCCAGTGGTCTTCCTCCTCGATTTGAATAATAAACGTTACTGTCTGGCATTACTTTCACAGTCGTGGGCGAATCTAAAATGTGATAGTGTATGTATTGATTTATTTCGTGATATTCTGTTACATTTCCTAAAGTTCAAAATAAAGGATAAACAAACCAATCCACTTCCAACATATAAATCAATCTTAAACTGTTGGGTATTTCACACGGCGACTTAACAAAATAATGTGATTTAGTTCACTCAAATACTCAATTAAGTATGAAAACATCCACACATGTTAAGTTCCTTGCAGAGTAGACACAACATGAAACTTGTTCAAAGTTAGAGTTAAAAGTTTGCATGTATTCTGCAAAATTAATTTAGAATTAAGCATTAATTTCTTTTCATATGAATGTTTAAGAAATTGGGGTAAAACGGAGGCGTTTCGAATTTTTAACATTATATTACATCGCACACATTAAGTAATCGTTATTAAGTGAACACTGCCTAATTCAACACCAGTGTAATCCGTTTTACTGGACATTCTATCCCTTATTCCCATTTCCATGCTTTTATACTGTTTATTCAAACACACTGAAAATGTCGACCAAAATTTTCTCCCAGTGCATGTCGGATTAAACAGGTTTCACCGTATCCAACAGTATCGTACTTGACTCTCGATAGTCTATAGTGTCACGCTTTCAATGCATCAAACTCAATAATGCTATATTCCCTAAATTAGATATCATAGTTGTACATGATATAAGAAAAAACTGACAAAAAGATCGTTATACACATGTGTGAATGATAAAATGAACTTACATTGAACTGTTATTTTCACTTGTTTAGAAGATACAGTCCCTTTAATTCCATTTGCTACACATTTATAGTTTCCAGAATTTCGTCTGTTGGATGTAATAGAAATGGTCGTCCTGTCTCGTTGATGAAACAGAACTTTCCGTTCTTGATACCATGATATGTTACATGCTGGATTGCAGTCTGACGAACAAGTCAGTCTAGTACCAGAATCCCCCTCTCTCAGAACAATTTCAGCATCAGCGTTTCCTCCGCCCTTCATAATTTTGACATTTTTCGGTCCATCTTCAAAAATGTGTTTTAGATTTATTCACATAAATGTACTAAACATAGCAATATATAAGAAAGAAAGCGAAAATGATATTGTCTCACTTTTTCTTAGATATGTAGAAGTGTATTATGCCTAATTATCCTAGTCATAAGATGTTGATATGAATGTTACTAAATGGTGGAACACCAGAGTGACCTTTTGTTACTACCTACATATTACCTGATGTTGACTTACAATTGTCCGCGAGGTCATTATTCTGCGAATTCATTATATCTCCAGATTAGCCCGCGAGGTCACAATTTCGCGGATTTATATGTGGTAAAACAGATTTACATTTTATCGTTTTATTATATATGTATTGTATTGCAATTAATCAACATCGCAGTGAATTAGACGTTCATCTGTCGTTCACGGGGATATGACATTAATTATTTAAGTATATATGTAGACATAAACAATAGTTTTAAATAACCAGAACAAAATGTTTTCTAAAATATCTAACCGCTTTATTATATGCTTCTGCAATGAAGTTTATTTAGTACTCCTATCTCAAGTGTTTGGGGCCGTATATTCACAAGATGTTCATCTAAAGTCGTCAAGGATTGAGAATTTGTCACAAACACATTTTGAACAGCGAATCCCGATCTATTGAAGTGCATTGATTCCAAAGAACATATGTTGTAATAAACGTTATCGTATATGCCATGTATTACTATCTATCGTGTATATTAAGAATTGTATCATGTATCATGCATATATACTATATATATAATGGTATTGAAGATATAGAGGTATATATATATATATATATATATATATATATATATATATATATATATATATAAAGCACAGAAAATTTCACTTTATTTAGATAGTCATTCCCGCCCCTACCCGGAGTTGAATTCACGAACCAAATCTCCTAGCAGCATGATTCTCTTAAATGTGCGTTACATAACTCTATCTCAATTCCATTCTAAATGAATGTGTAGCGTGTGACAGTGTGGCGAGAATTCCATCGTCATCGAAAGCAAGGTTTTGTTTAGTAGATGGTCGAGCGGTCTAGCGCGCTGGTTACATGCTGTTGAGAAATTGGTTCCGCAGGTCGTGAGTTCAACCCCGGGTAGGGGCGGAAGTGGGTATCTAAATAAAGTGTAATTTTCTGTGCTTGATATTAAATATTTCTTCACTTAGGGCTAGGGCTAGGGCAGTTATGTTCATTTAATTGCTATTTCTTCTGTGCTTTATATATATATATATATATATATATATATATATATATATATACGAGTATCGTAAATGTAGCAGTGTGAGTATCATGGTTTATCGTTTAGCTCTATCAGTTTATCACTAGAATGTTGTGCCAGAGGTCCCGGGTTCGATCCTTAACAAGAACATATATTTCATTTTATATATGCATACATTTAACACCAATACCGGTCAGAGTTGAAATTACGATTAATGAGTGAACTTGGTTCGCTGGTACTAATTCTGCTGATTCGATAAGACTATTTACACCACGCAGTAGAAGAAGATCTACAATGGTACTGTATCCCAAAAGTATAATAGCAATGTGATACAATTTACAGTCTATATTCATTATCTAAATAAAGAAATATGACTCATATAATGCGCAGTTTTTCAACTGCAGTCGATTTGGTGTAGTCCGATAATTTACATTTATAAATTCCATCATCTGAGACAAGCGCTTGTCGACTTGGAAATATGCTCTGGTTAGTGTGAATCGTATTGTAGACCTCGGAATTCCTCAGAACCCTGATGATAGAAGAACCACAGCCTCCATAGTTACAGTGAATGATACACATAGCATTTGGAAGATTGCGGTTTATCACAAGTGAAAGCATTTGATGTTTGACGAAACCAATGTAATAAACACAACTTATGAGTAAATATTTACTGCATGCAAGATCAATTATCTTAATATTGAATATTATTTGATAATTAATGTTGGACGTACATTTGATATCAAGTCTGATTGTGTTAGAAGACGTTGTATAAGTCGTTATCACAGAATTTTTAGATGTGCAGATGTAATTTCCCGAGTTTTTGCGATCCATGGCGAGCACTTTCGTCTTTCCTGTATAAAACCAGCCCCCATCGCGATATATATGATAATTACATTGTGGATTACAGTCTGCATTACAAGTGATGGTTATTGTTCCACTTCCTTCCCACAATTCCTCAGTGTCGCTGGTATACTGAATGGTTACATTTTTTGGACCATCTATAAATAAAAATAACGAGATGTACTGTCCATTTCCTATACAGACATAACTATCTTCCGATGAAACAGCATTAAGACAAGGGTCTTGGTGGTCAATTAAGTTTTACACTACTTAGAACATACATGTAAATGGGAAGTCTTGCATGTACATCTACACTTTTTGCAACCCCGAGGGTGGAATCGCCTTAATATTTCATGGCAACCCATAAGAGAGTATTTTTCTCACATATTTCTAGAGTTTTCTGTTTTCCTTGTGCCTAGCGACGCCATTTTGAGAAATTTCCAATTAATTATTTTTTTGCTGTACATTAAAAATAACACCAGAATCGAATTCTACGACCCTCATTTTGGCAACTACGTTGCCGGCAAAAAATCGGCCGACGAGTGTATAAGTGAATTGTATTAGAGTTATTCCTCTTTGAATAAATCAATAATCAGGGCGATGCGTGACGTAACTTGACAGTCCATCAGCGCGAAACATTTTGACAGATCTAATCAGACTATGAATCCACAACTGCACGTTGTTTTTTTTCTTAGAGTAGCATTGCTATTGATATTAATTGAGCAGTTATTTAATGACGAGTGTGTGAAGAGAGATTCCAAGTGGTTTTTGTTGGTGGATATGGGCATGGCTAGACTTTCGTTTTCCATGCGTGCAAGGACTCGAGTCTCATGGACATTGAAGGCACTTATTTCACTTTCGACAAGGACAGTAGGCGTTGACAGAGTGAATGTGGAGGTAGGCCTAGAAGTAATAGACCGTGTGGGCTGGGTTTCTGTGAACTGACTGGCATAATGCACAGGATGACATAGGTGTATGAGGAATTTGTGACTGTTGTTGAGTGTGCAGTACTTGTTCAAGGAATGTGTATGTTTGTGTCCGGTCACATACACCTAGAGATTATCAGGGACATTACAATCTGTCATTTTTTGTACAAGAGCTTTGCAGACGCTAGTGTTCGTCAATCGAGGCGAGGTAAGTTACAAGCTAGTTGTGTATTGATTATAACGTCACTGGATATGTAAGATAAACGTCACGTGATATGAAAAATAAAAATATCTTACATACCTTTCTCTCGTAGAATATTTGTATCTTACATACGTAGATATGAGAGAAATACTCCTCTTCTATACAATCCAAACACTTTCCTGACATTCCAAATACTCTATTGACATTCCAAACACTCCCGTGACATTCCACCAACCCACTCCCAACATTCCCGTGAAATAAAAGTAAAGCTGAGATTTACATGAAAGCTTCCTGACATCGACATTTTTGTAAAAAAAAAAATATGGGCCTGGGTAGGATGGGGCCACTGGGCCAGAGGAGCTGGAATTTTCATGCAAATTTTCTGACATATTGCAGATTCAAAGTTGATAAAATCATAGCTCCCGGATGTAGGATGGGGGCCACAATAGGGAATCAAAGTTTTACATACTAATATATAGGGACAAAATTTCTCAAGAACCATTGAGCCAGAAAAGCTGAGATTTACATGAAAGCTACTCCTAAGGGCTATGGAATCTCGAAAAATTCCTGATCTGAATATGTAAGCTAAATTCTTATGTTCAGCAACAGTACATCACAGGCACTCGACGTTTTAAATATCTATAATAAAAAAAATTGTCTTCCTGTAAACATAATATTGACAAGGTATACCACGCCGCCATCTTGGTTTTCGTTTTTACCAGCTGTATCGCTTGAAAATTTCGGCGAAAAGTTCAATATAATACAATAATTAGAACCCTACCGTTTAGAAGCAACTCTGTCAAGGTCTTACCTCTCGCATCGTCATGGTGAACTGGAAATAAAGTCCATTTATCGGCTATAATCAACCGTCAAACATCGTCTACTGCTTCTCAAATGCGAGAAATCGCTGAAAGGTGGACGTACGTAGACATAATTTTGGGATAGCCCTATTTTCATTGGTCGATAAAATTAAAAAATAGTAAATATTATAATTAGCAGTAAATATGTTCTAGTCAGCGAGGTAATAGATCTTGAACACTATTCTATTAATACATACTTTATTTATTTTTTTAAACGTTAAACATGATAACTTCACTTATTCATGCATTCGTTTCTGTTGAAAGTAAATTTCATAACGTAATAAGAAAACTTCAAAATTGAATTCACACACACACGCACGCGCCCCTACACGTGGGTATACTCTCAAACGTACAGTAACATTTATACATCCAAATGTCCTGTCCTGCTTATCTGTAAATTTTCAGTGTTGTCACAATAGGGTGAAATGACGTGGGTTGGAGTCGAAGCGGGGTGGGGGGGGGGGGGGGGGGTCATGAACATTTCCAATGTTATTTGGTAATGTGACAGATTTACTAAATTTCCCGTGCCAGCCTGTCCCAAAACCACACAATTGTGCCGAGTTTTATTGTTTGCAGGACTGCAACTACCCAGCATTCAGTGCCCCCCCCCCCCCCCCCCCCCCCCCCCCCCGCACAAGCGTCAGTGGGTACATTAGCAAGGGAATTCTCATTTGCATAATGATGTCAACTTCCGTCCCTAGATCAGGAGTTATCGCATTTTGAGGAGCAGTAGACGATAGTTGATGCTTGATTATATCTGATCAATGGACATTATTTCGAGTTTTCCATAACGATGCGAGAGGTAAGACCTTGACAGAGTTGCTTCTAAACGGTAGGGTTCTAATTATTGTATTATATCGAACTTTTCGCCGAAATTTTCAAGCGATGCAGCTGGTAAAAACGAAAACCAAGATGGCGGCGTGGTATACCTTGTCAATATTATGTTTACAGGAAGACAATTTTTTTTATTATAGATATTTAAAACGTCGAGTGCCTGTGCAGTACATGTATAAAACAAGATGTGTTCTTAAAACTTCAATGCCCTAAAATGTGTATACACTGATGAAAGACTTTACATAATATAACCGGTATATTAACATTAAAACATATGACTTATTTTGACCCATTCTAGAGTCAAAACCCTGGGTGGTGGAGTTCACCGTTTTTTGTACATTCTTTTCTGCTATCCCTATGTATGCATTTAGATTTTATACAGTATCAGCAAACTTACACGTGAATAATAGATACTAAGTTTGGCCCCACCCTGGGGGTCTGAATCCCTACCTCGGGGATCATCAACTTAAAAAAATTGCTAAAGGACTAACCGCTCTTTCTAAATATCGATTTAATTCAATTTAGTATCAATAACACTAAAGAAGATGTCATTTAAGTGTTTTACACATAAACACTATATAGTAAGTTTGGCCCTGCCCTGGGGTCAGATCCCCTAATCCGGATATCATGAAATTCACAATTATGGTAGAGGCCTCCCTGCTTTACATCACTATGCATTTAGCTTTTCTTAAACATATGAGGTTGTAGAGAAGAAGATTTTCGAAAATCGATCTATCTTAGGCAGTTTTTGCCCCAACCCTAAGGACCAAGGGTGCAGAAATCCTAAAATTTATAATTTATGTCCCAAGACTTGTGTTCCAAAAATGTTTCATACCAAATTTGAAAAGAATTCGAATGATAGTTATCAAGAAGACGTTAACAATGTCTATTGTTCACACCACAGGCAATTGCATCGCTTGGGGTCGAATTTACTACTCTTTATATAGTAAATTCGACCCCCAAGCGATGCAATTGCCTGGGGTTCACACATTTAATAACTGACCATTTAGTCCCTACCCTAATACCAAACCCCTACCCCTGGGATCATCGAATTTACAATTTTGATAAAGGACTATGTGCTCTTTCTATATATTCATTTAATAGTTTCAATTTAGTATCAATAGCACTAACGAAGATGTTATTTAAGTCTTTTACACATGCACACGATATAGTAACTAAAGTTTGATCCCGCCCTGGGGTCAGAAATTCCCACCCGGGGATCATGAAACAATTGTGGTAGAGGACTTTCTGCTCTACATCACTATGCATTTAGATATTATTATATGTGTGCGGTTCTTAAGAGAAAGGTTATTGAAAATGATAAATTTTGGGCAGTTGTTGCCCGCCCACAGGGCCTTAGGAGTGCAGTAGTCCTGAATTTTACAATTTATGTCCCCTTGTTCCAAAGATGCTTCATACCAAATTTGAAACTAAATGCCGTCATGATACAGTAATACCGCACGCAAATGTTTGCCTTTACACATACTCTCCGTCCAAATGGCGGACCCCCCCCCCCCCCCCCCCTCCCCCCGTTCTGCGGGACATCTTCGTCGTTTTTTTAAAATAAGATACTGCTAATATTTGTGGGCAATTCGTTTTAATGTACAAGTTAAATAAAAGATTAACTAGCACTGGCTGTGGAGAGTACGTAATCACTAAACCTTGACTTGTGAGGGTGCACTGGATGATACATGTATCTTTATTTTTATCGATTTCTTTATTTATTTTGGGGGGATTTCTAGAACATCCCCGTCTTTTATATCGCTGGATCCTATAATTATTATGTGTAACTAGCAAAGAAGCCATGTAGTGTGATTTGGCTACGTCGTTGCACCCCCAGTTCCAAAAGGGGATGAAGAAGTGAACTTATTACTTTGATAACTAGGCCTAAAACTATCAAAATAAATACACACACACACACACACACACACACACAGAGAGAGAGAGAGAGAGAGAGAGAGAGAGAGAGAGAGAGAGAGAGAGAGATGTCAATAAGTCAAACTTCTGTACAATTTTGTCCATAAAACTGACGGGGCTGATATTACTTCGCATTGGGATGATTTTAAAGGGCAAGTGACTGTAATCGGTATAGAATATCGCAAATGAAACTTGAGTTCCTAGCAGAAACAACACAGAAGACATGGGCGGATCCAGAGGGGGGTCCAGGGCGTCCGACCCCCCCCCCCCCCCCCCCGCCCCACTTTTTGAGAACCAAAATGTTTAACAATAATTCAATTTTAACGAGACTTTGAGTCCAAATGATATGAAAGGTAGATACTTACATGTACATGCACTAGTAATTGCTTCATTCAAATATATTAACACCAGTATATCAATTAATTCTAGGATAAATAAGACAACACACTGATGTATTATATTTACGATATTTTCGTCAGATGCAAGTATACCTTTTAAAAAGGGATTCTTAAAAAGTATATTTAACATAAAAGTTTTTGTTTAAGAAGTATTTCTACTAAGACAATTTGAAAATGAAACGTAAGTGCCAGGACATGTTCAGAATGCAGGATTCTGCACCATTTACCCCAGAGCTCTCTCTCTCTCTCTCTCTCTCTCTCTCATTTGACCCGGCATGCCGTTTAATGGGAAAAAACATAAATTTACGAAGGTAATGTGACCAGGGTTAGAATACAAAATGAAAGATCAAAGACAAGAAATAATGGAGTTTGAATGATTTCAATGTTGTTTACTTGTGTTTGAATGCATGAGGGTGATCACTGTATATTGATGAGTGGCTTTTTTGTAGGATCCGAGGGATATGTGAGAGTTGGTTGGAGGGGATTTCTACTTTCACTTTTGAGGATGCAGTAAACGACAGGATGAGAAGCTGCGCATTTGCTCGCGTTGGATGATTTGTGTAACATATTTGGACGTGGATGTCATTTCAGTGAGTTCACTTGGATTTAAGAGGCTGAGCAAAGACACAAAGAAAATGTTTTCTGAGTATATAGTCTGAACAAAGGATATTGCATCATCCCTGAAAAGGCAAGGCTAGGTTGTTCATTTATTTTATTTTATTTATCTTTTTTTTATTTTAAAAAAAATTATTCATTGGTTTATGATATTACAGAAGGTGACATGGCCATGAGTTCATTTAAATATATTTAACTCTTTCTGTATATGTGTTTGTTTTTTGGGGGGTGGGGTGGGGTGGGTGGGGGTATTATCAGTTTGTGTTGATGTAGGCAAGAAATATAATTTGGCTTGTCATTTCAAGAATGCAAATTTAATGGGAATGCTTTACAAGAGAGTAAAACAAATTCTGGTTAGAAGTTGAAAATTATGTAGAGTGCCAGTTTTGTGTATTGCTTAAAGATCAGTACCAGTGCCCTATGTTGAACATTTGGTAGATATGTAAATTGGCACTTGGTTGGTTCATGCAGTCTTCCTTGACATTGACCGAGTTTTCCCACGGAGACTGTTTCTCCAAGTTATGCGTAGAGTGTCGGTCATCTATCTGTGTCTCGCAAATACTTGGTGTAGACAGCTATCATGCTGAATCCTGTGAAAGAAGGGAATATAGACTTCCTTTGGAACGACGCACATACTCAATGTTGCGTCGCTTGTGGAGACCCACATCTTGAAGAGTGACCTTGACTTTTGACATTGACCCCATTTTTAAGGTAAACCACCTAAGAACTTATGGATAACAAAGTGTGATCTTGACCTTTGACCTTGACCCAATTTCAAGGTCATTCAAGGTCAACAATTCTAGAATATCATGATACTACACCTACAGGTGTAGATGTAGCTTTATGATAGAAAACGTCATTTTCAGTCCCTATTTGTCCCCTGGGGCCAATATGAAAATTCGGAAACCTTATTGCACATCTACAGGACTTTGCTATTCAGCTCCTAGAATATCATTTGGATTGCAATGTAAATGTGGACACAGTTTTAGTGACAACAACCGATTTGGACGGACGTACCGGGATAAAAAACAATATACCCGAACTTTCTTTAGAAAGTGCGGGTATAAAGAATTGGAATAGTAGTTATCAATAAGAAGTTAAAAATGTTGAATTGTTAATGCACGACGACGGCGATAATGAATTGCAATATGTCACTTGAATAAACTCAGATGACCTAAAATATTTTCAAGAATTCAAAGTTAACATTTACACGAAAGATTCCTGATATAGTGCAGATTCCAATAAGAAGCATTGCCCTGAGGGTAGGTAGAGTCACAATAGGGACAAAAGTTTTACATGCAAATATATCTGAAAAATATTTAGATATGGGCCAATGTGACTCAAGTGAGCGATGTGGCCCATGGGACTCTTGTTGAATCTATTTTTCACAGAATTATGATCGAAAAATATTCGTTAAACATTGTTAACGTTTAGGGCCGAGATCAATAGTTCAATGTTTAATACAATACAATAAATTCACATAATTTTCATCAAGACACCCCCTCCCCCAAATAATGTGATGAATGTTGTTAAAAACTTAGTGCTTACTACCATTTCTTTTGGGGATTTTTTATGAGAAAAGACATTTCAGTTACCAATAAAGCAATTCCCATACATGTAGAATATGCACTTTTTAGTAAATGTCAAATACAGGAGGACATAAACTACCCCCCCCCCCCCCCCCCCTTCTATAAGAATTTTGTTTTTCACCTAACATCGATCTTTTGATCTTACCCACTGTTCATTATCTTCACCTTCCCTAATAGCATACCTACAATGTTCATTGATTTATTATACCTACTGTATGTTATAACATGGCTATAGGGCTGAACTTTATATATATTTATTATCAATAAGCTATAGCAGTTTCATTTCAGGTAACGAAAGAAATAAATTATGTAGAGAGAAGACTCAAACACGTTAATGATGAACTGAACAGTATCAAAATGTTTCAGAAGCATAACTTTATCTTTGTAATTGTCCAATATTGAAATTTTTAGTTTCTCTAAAATCTGAAGGTAAAGATTGAACTCAAAATTTACAACGAGACTTAAGATACACCAAGATTGCAACCAATGGGCAAATTTTTGAAGATGAGACTCTTGAACGTATTAATAGCCTCATTACAAAGGTAAAGTTCAGGGTATCGAGCACAGTTGCCAACTTCGGCACCCCACCAAATATGATGCCAAATCTGAACAACGAAATCGAACCATCCTCCCCTGGTTATACAAGTTAACCACCGTCTAGTACTTGCACAACAACAGCTATTACAACAGAGCTCTCCATATCAACCAATATTTCCCCATAGCATCACCTACTACTCCTTATCAGTATGTCATGTTGCCAAATCACCGAAATTCAATGTATGATGTGGGTGGAAATAGCTATATATATCCAACAAATCCTGCTGTGACAAGTCCCGAATGCACTGCCAATCCGTCATTGCCTTTGGATTCACCACCTAAAAACCCACCATTGCCAAAGGACATATGAACTGAGAGCATGAAAGATTTTTTGATTAAAACAATGTTATTTCATTGATGCTTTTATATATCTGAGGTTGGTAAGAAACGACACACGGATTTTCTGGTACAATTCATTGTAGTTTAAATGATGTGTTTGTAACATAATTCTGATCAATCAAGACATAATATATTTCATTTGTGAAGGAGTTTGATATTGTTAAATGATTTTCGTCCATTTATGAAATTTAAAATGATTTCTGAACTTTAGAATATTCAATTTCTTGAAATATTTTAATTCATGTGAACAATATATTAGTGTTACCCTCTGCAAATGGATTGGGGGGGGGGGATATATATAAAAATCACCATTTCCGTCTGTCTGTAGATATGCTTTTGTCCGGACATGTTCTAAGAAATCAGAGCATGAATTTTTCTGAAAAGTTGTATACTTTGTATTTAGTATACAAAGATGTGACCTGATATTTTACGACTGGACGTTTTTTATCCATTTCACAGGTGTTTTTCAACTTTATGGACTTAGTTATGTTTTGTTTTAGATTTTGTAATGGTGTGATATCTGTGAGACTAAGTGGTTTAGGGGGACTGTAATGGAACCATCATGTCCATCTGTCTATACCACGTCCAAAAAACAGTCTCTCCCACTATAACTTTTATAATCTGAAACATCAGACTTGCACTTGGCATACAGGTCCCCATGACCCGAAGGTGTCAGGACCCTGATCGGATATCATTGACCAAGGTCACATCAACATCCAAAAGAAGCCCCACCAGGGGTATTATTCCTTTTGGAACAATTCAAGGAAAATCTTTGACTAATGGGGAAATGTTATTTACATTAATGAAAATAGTATTGTTGTGTCAAGACTAATTAATGGTTTTGGAGGCAGATTTTCGTTAGATGCATATGTACCTTCTCAGAAATAAGTAAATATTTTTATTTGATATACAATTGTCAATGAAATATACTGACAAGGATACGAAACAAAAAATATTTTTTTCATTACCAATAATAAAGTTTAATCGAAATTCTTAACAATCTAGAATTTTCAGACCTAGTTTTGAAAAACATTCCGAGTAAACTTTTACTTTTTCTCAATAAACCAAAATATTTAGCTGATGAATAATTTACCTACATCTTTAATATTTCTATATGTAGTTAATTTAAAGAAACATTGTGGGTTTGAAAAAAATCAACTTAAGGATCTTGAACACTCTTTGATTAGGAACAAATGTTGATAATTATACAATGATACTACAGGAAATGTAAGATGATTTGGGTGCATGACTGATCATAATACCGTAAGTATCATTACATGATTTTAATTGGGCTGTTTGGAAAAATCATTTAGACTAATTTTTCCCCTTCATCTTTTACAGTATCAACCTATTTTTTTTTATAACATTATACTACTTACTCTGTCTGTGAATGCATGGATGGATGTCTTTTGTAAATTACAAAAGAAAAAAAAATGCAAATTGAAAAAGAAATCCTCTACAAATTATGAAAAACAGCATCAATTCATTAATCATAGAAGTAAATCCATGAAATTACATCCCCACGATTCTGTGAAAAATTGAAAATCCACAAAAAAATGACCTCACGAATTTGAATGATTCTACATCATTTATTTTCTGACTTATTAATAGATATCTAAACTCCTGCAAAGATACACATTTCAACAAATACTGTATATTTACTTGAGTTCTTTGAGTGAAATTACTCTCAGATAAGTTTTCACATCATCATTTCATGCCAATCTCAACAATATGAGCATGTTATTTCTTTTTTAGTTGTCAAGAGTGATTGAATATTGTTCAACGTCCCTCTCGAGAATATTTCACTCATGTGGAGACGTCACCACTGCCGGTGAATGGCTGCAAACTCTAGGCCTATGATCGGCGCTAATGGCCTTTGAGCAGGGAGGGATCTTTATCGTGCCACACCTGCTCTTACACGGGACCTCGGATTTTGCGGTTTCATCCGAAGGATCGCCCCATTTAGTCGCCTTCTACGACAAGCAAGGGGTACTGAAGGCCTATTCTAACCCAGATCCCCACGGGATTAGTTTTCAAGATGTTGATATTTGTAAACACAAATATCACTTGAGGTATTGTTATAATGTCTAGTTAATGAAAAACAACATTAATATGGTTGAATTGGCAGCTTAATGAATGTTTAAACGCATTTAAAAATTCTACAATAATAGAAAAATGCATCATAATTCATTTTATTTTGTTCATGAAGTTTATAGACCTACAGAGTAAAGAAGTCATGGGATATAGTGGATGAAAATTGCAAGATACATTACTTATGACCACATCCTTTGGAAAAAGATGACATGTAGCCTTTTCAAAACTGAGTAGTGAAGTGCATTTGCAATAGCTAGTTCTGGAAAATGCGACAAACAAGTATCATTATGTTGTAAACGTTGTCTCATCAGACCAAATACACATTCTGCGACGTTGAACGCAGAACGGTAGGGAGGGGGGGGGGGGGGGCTGGAAAACTAAATCAGCGCCATGGTTGGCCAGTAGTTATTTCAATACTCGTTCTCCTTGTCATTGATGGTGAAAACCACAGTTCTCCATAATTACTACATCACCAAGGTTGAACTTAGGGTTCCCAATTTCATTTTTTCGGCACGTGCTTCATTGAAAAATTCAACCATTTCTAACACATTTGAAACTCCATTTAAAATGTAAAATTAATTGATTCCGAAGAAATCACAACAAATATTGACAGTAAATGTTACAGATCTTGCATCATATTGCACTTCATTGGCGCACTTTCTTTTATGCGCATGTCCGTAAGAACGATTCCCAGATGTTGCGATAATAGATGTCTCTTCAAAACATGTATCTGTGTATAACTATAGTTTAAAAGTGTTGCTAAAAAGTATCTACCATCTGTCCATTGCCTCGTCGTAAAGTTTCAGCTGGGATAACGGTAAACTTTTTGTGAGAAAAACTTAGCTCGTATTACAACACATGTTATATTTTTTTTCACTAAAGGTACATTGTTAATGGTACATATTTGTTCATCCAACAATATCTGTCAAATTTCTCTAGGAAATACTGATGGTGTTCTCCATTTCTGGTATTTCGATAAATTGAAAAACAGTCTGTGTAACTTTCCGTGGTCGTAAAGACCGTTTTCTTTTGACTTTTACAATTCTATTTCTTCCATAGTTTCTAACAACAGTTACACGTGTACGTGCACATCGCCCCGTTTGTATTCCAACAATTCTGTAACTTTTACCTTGCAAGTTCAACTTTATTATGAAAATGCGCCAATCAGAATCTTTGTTACATTTCGTAATTGCTATTTCGGTCGTAGTGTATACTTTCAAGCGAGATTTGCGATAAGGTGGGGCTGTCTTATATTGTGTATGTATTTTTATGGCAAAACCTTTCAGTTGATACCATAGTGTTTAGCCTTACGACCTTGACGCTTGAACACCTTTTAGCTCACCTGAGCCGAAGGCTCAAGTGAGCTTTTCTGATCACATTGTGCCCGGTGTCCGTCTGTCCGTCTGTCTGTAAACTTTTCACATTTTCATTTTCTTCTAATGAACCACGAAGCCAATTTCAACCAAACATGGCCAAAGGCATCCTTGGGTGAAGGGCTTTCAAGTTTGTTCATATGAATGGCCATGTCCTTTTCAAAGGGGAGATAATCACAAAAATGCAAAAATAGGGTGGGGTCAATAAAAATCTTCTTCTCAAGAACCACTAGGTCAGAAGAGCTGAAATTTACCTGAAAGCTTCCTGACATATTGCAGATTCAAGTTTTTTCAAATCATGGCCCCCGGTGCTAGGATGGAGCCACAAGGGGGGATCAAAGTTTTACATACAAATATATAGGGAAAAACTTTAAAAATCTTCTTCTCAAGAACCACTAAGCCAGAAAAACTGAGATTTACATGAAAGCTTCCTGATATAATGCAGATTCAAGTTTGTTCAAATCATGCGGCCCTGGGGTTGGATGGGGCCACAATAGGGGATCAAAGTTATACATACCAATATATAGGAACAATCTTTAATAATCTTCTTCTCAAGAACCACTGAGTCAGAAAAGCTGATTTTTACATGAAAACTTTCTGACATAGTGCAGATTCAAGTTTGTTCAAAACATGGCCCCCGGGGATAGGATGGGGCTCCAAGGGGGATCAAAGTTTTGCACACAAATATATAGGGAAAAACTTTTAAAATCTTCTTCTCAAGAACCACTAAGCCAGAAAAGCTGAGATTTACATGAAAGCTTCCTGATATAATTCAGATTCACGTTTGTTCAAATCATGGGCCCCTGGGGTTGGATGGGGCCACAATAGGGAATCAAAGTTTTACATATAAATATATAGGAAAAATCTTTAAAAATCTTCTTCTCAAGAACCACTGAGCCAGAAAAGCTGATTTTTACATGAAAACTTTCTGACATAGTGCAGATTCAAGTTTGTTCAAATCATGGCCCCCGGGGGGTAGGATGGGGCCACAAGTGGGGGGGGGGGTCAAAGTTTTACATACAAATATAGGAAAAAGCTTTAAAAATCTTCTTCTCAAGAACCATTGGGCCAAAGAAGTTCACATTTACATGAAAGCTTTCTGACATAGTGTAGATTCAAGTTTGCAAAGGGTAGTTTGGGCCATAATAGGGACTATTGGGTTTTACATGCAAATATATATGGAAAGTCTTCAGATATGGGCCAAGGTGACTCAGGTGAGCGATGTGGCCCTTGGGCCTCTTGTTTTCAAAAACCGGACTTTTATATCCCTGAACTATTTCAGATAGAAATATAATATTTTGTTGAATCGGCTCGCAAAGCGAGATTATCATCGATGTCCCGACATATCTACGCGGATTTCATCAAATTTTCTGTCAATTCTTACACTGACAACAAATAAATCCTGTGCGAAGAGATTATCGAAATTTGATGTGCATTTTTAACAACTTCACAAGAATTCGAAGACATACACTATCTTGACATTTTTAACATACAAAACCCTGCTCAGTTATAATTCTACACTCATGATCTTAATACCATGATGTGATACATTTCACTCGAATAATGAATTACGTACATGTATGGTAGAATCAACATGCATCTGTGAAGTTCCATAACAAAGTTACAGACACAACGTGTATTTTTTAAAGTTACAATAAGAATGCATTCCCTAAAATTAATTTAACATTATGAATTTTTCTCATTGGAATATTTAAGAGATTGAGGAAAGACAAAGGTATTTTCAATTTTAGAATTCAGTGTACACAGTAAGTATTCGTTATGCAGTGGAAACTGCCTGATTCGATACCTCTGTAACCCGTTTTACTGGACATCCTGACTCTTAATTTCATTCTCAATTCTATATTATTATTGTTTGCATTGTTTATCCAACATACTGAGAATTCCGACAGAAATGTTTCCTATTGTATGTCGGATTAGACAAGTTTCACTGTATACACCAAAATTGGACTTGCCTCGGTAGTCTATGATTGATGTCAAGCTTTGAATGCATCAAACTCGTATTGATATTACAGTGCCCCTTGTATTAGATATACTTATAGATGAAAGCCGGAAAAGATCGTTACATATAAATGACACTTACATTGAATTGTTATTTTCACTTGGTTGGAAGATACGGTCCCTTCAACTCCACTTGCTACACATTTATAGTTTCCAGACTCTCGTCTATTGGATGTAATATAAACGGCCTTGTTTCGTTGAGACAGCAGTTGTCCATTTTTATACCACGATATCTTACATGCTGGATTGCAGTCTGCTGAACATGACAGCCAAGTACCATAAGACCTCTCTCTCAGAACAATTTCAGCATCAGCATTTCTCCAGTCCTCTCTAATGCTGACGTTTCTTGGTCCATCTTACATGATCAAAAATGTGTTTTAGATTTATTCACATACATGTATCAAATATAATAGTATATAAGGACGAATGAACGTAAATAATAATGCCCCAGTCTTTCATAGATATGTAGTAGTGAATTATGTTTAATTTTCCTGATCATTAGATATTGATCTGAATATTGCTAGATAATCGAACACCAGGGTGACCTTTCGTGCTACCGACATAGTACCCACTGTAGACACACTTTTGTCCGCGGGGTCATTATTCTGTAAATAAATTATATTTCCAGATTAGTCCGCGAGGTCACAATTTCGCGGATGTGGTAAAACAGACTTATATTCTATCGCTTCATTATCCCTGTATTGTTTTTCAATTTAACAACAATAAATTACTGGTTGATCTGTAAGGGATGCGCCTTGAATTGTATATATAAATGTAGACTCGACGCTACTTTTAACTAGAAAAAATGCTTTGTAAAACATTGATATATTTTATTCTATTGTAAAACTGATAAACTCAAAGTAGTTAGCACTCAAGTGTTTCGGGCGGTACATAGCTGTTCATCTCGAGTCGGCAGTGATTGAGAGTTTGTCACAAACAAAACACGCCATGATAGGAGACACCTGATCGGTACTGGTTAAAACCAGGTCTCGGTCTTCGGTTATAAAACTGTACCGAAGTTATACTCAAACTCAGCCATGTTTGTTTTGAGAACAACTCAAACAGCTACAAAGCATACTCGAATAATCTTGAACATGTACTTCATTTGAGTATGAGAATTATTCTATATAAGTTGTATAGCCTTCACTGTTGAGTACGAGTACGATTTAGAGCGCGGGGTTTGAGTATGAAAACGTGCTCAAAAAAGGTTTATAAACTCCAGACGGATAGGTACTAATTTAAACCCGGTCGCGGTCTCGGTTAAAACATTGTGATACAATTTACAGTTTGTACTCATTATCTAGATAAAGAAACATGACTCACAGAAAATGACCAGCTGAAAGTTTTCAGCTGACTCGATGTTGTCCGATAATTTACATTTATACATTCCGTCATCTGAAAGAAGTGCTTGTCGACGTTGAAATATGCTCTGGTTAGTGTACATCGTATTGTAGACCTCGGAATTCCTCAGAACCGTGATGGTAGAAGAACCACAGCCTCCATAGTTACAGTCAATGGTACACACAACATTGGATGGAAGGTTATGGTTCACCTCAAGTGTAATATTCTTCTTTATGGATGATAACCTGACAGTCCTATCTGTAATAGTCATATCATTCAGGGAATTCTCATTTTCCAATTATGCTTCACTGTTTTTGTAAAAATAAAACTGATGTAGTAAACGTAAATTATCATTATATATTTTCTGCAATGTAATAAGTAGCATTGATGTTTGACTTACATTTGATATGAAGTCTAACTCTCTTAGAGGACTTTACATTAGTCCTGTGCACAGCATTCCTGGCTGTGCAGCTGTACTGTCCCGAGTTTTTCCGATTCAAGGTGAGCACTTCCGTCTTTCCTGAAGATAACCAGCTTCCATCGCGTTGTATCGTATAATTACATCGTGGATTACAGTCTGCATTACAAGTGATGGTTATTTTTCCACTCCCTTCCCATAATTCCTCACGGTCGCTGGTATACTGAATTGACACATTGCTGGGTCCATCTGAAAATAAAACTAGCTGAATGTATGGGTCTTCGCTTTATAATCAAACCAAAAACTATATAAAAATCACTCTGTTAAACTTAAAGTAGCCTCTCGACTGGTTTAAATGCAAATCAACGAGTTTTTATTTGTCCATACATTATCTCCTTGATCACCAACCCTATACAAACTATTACTTTTTTAATTTTGATATCAAGCATTCATTAAATTATCTTTAATGTTGGACCTACATTTGATATCGAGCGTGATAGTTTTAGAGAAACTTGCAGAAGTCGACACAGAATTCCTGGCTGCGCAGCTGTACTCTCCCGAGTTTTTCCGATCCATGGTAAAGGTATATGTGTTTTCTGTAGAAACGTTGCGTCCATTGTGACGCATCCAATAATTACATCTTGGATTACAGTCAGCATTACAAGTGATGGTTATCTCTCCACGTCCTTCCCATAATTCCTTACGGTCGTTGGTATACTGAATGGCCACATTGTTTGGACCATCTATCAATAAAAATAACTAGATGTATTGTCCTTTTGCAACACTTACAGAAAAGTCTTCCGAGACAAGCAACCCATGGGTTTTAGCGTTCACTACTTACTGTAGAACATACACGGATATTAGAAGTGTTGTATGTAGACTATATACTGGATTAGTCCTCCCGGCATTCCAAACACTGCCCTGACACTCCAAACATCCCCCAACATTCCAAACACTCCCCTAACATTCCAAACACTCCCCTAACATTCCACACACTCCCCTCATCACCCTGTAACTTTTCTCTGACTACTTTCCTGTCATTAACCCCATTTTATCCCCCTGTCAGAAGCTTTAAAGAAGTGACCCATGGGCCACATCGCTCATACAAGTCATCTTGGCCCTACCATTGTTCAGCTGTTCAGAGTTTTAGAAGGTGTTTTATCAATCTTTATTTTCATGAAAAATGTTGACCACACATTGACATTGTGGCCCCACTGGACCTAGCCCCCAAAGAATAACAGCATAACTGAAAGTGAATTCACAACATCTTACTGTTCTGGATACGTCCAATGTCATTAGGTCATTGATCACAGTATGCTATGAAGATCTTGCCAGAAGGAACCTATATACAGAACTTGAAATCTTGATTTTGAGATATTAAATAGGTAAGAGTTATATTGAAATTATGTCAAACTTTCCATCAAGGTAATAAGGTCAAGCTTCACAAAATATGAAAGGCTTACTTTAAATAGTTTTAGGAGGTATTGAATAGGTCATTGATTTTTTTTATAGGTCCAACTCCAAGGTCAAAAGGTCCTACCGTTGTATACAAGGTCTTGCCATAAAGTATCGATATACAAAATATGAAAGCCCCATCAAAAATAGTCCCGAATATATTTAATAGGTTATCATTTCTTAAAGGTATTTCAAATTCCGAATTCAAGGTCACAATGTCAAAATGAAAGGTCTTGCCTTAAGAAATATATAATATTATACAAAATAGAAAGATCTACCTTAAATAGGTCAGGACATATTGTATACGCCAAATTGTTATCAAAGGTAGGTCAAAGTTCCAGGTCAAGGTCACAAGGTCGCATACCATTGCATCAGATGAAATGTCTACGTAAATTATGTACAGTTTTAATATACAAAATATAAATCCCTAGCTTAAATAGTTCAAGAGATATTTTAAAGATATTTCCCATATATCGACATGTAACACTTTGATTCCCCATTGTGGTCCCACCATACAGTACAAGAAGGTGGCGCAAGAAAAAATAGTCCACCTCCACATATTAGACCAACAGAAGTAAACATATAAAGGTAACAGAAGTAAATACCAAAATACAATGTACTACAATACGTATTCAATATAATTCATAACCGAGGCAAAGGCAAACTAATGTAGTCTACATGTCCATTAATATATTAAATGTAAATAGCTTGTGTATAAAACATTTTATGATATAAAATTTTATATTTTGGTTTTCAAACTCAATGAGGGTATGAACTGCAATGCTGACGTACTTTATGATCTGTGCTGATGTATCGCCGAATTTTGACCTGGGTTGAAAAATGACCCGAACGGGGGGGGGGGGGGGGGGGTCATTTTCATTTTTCAACGTTGAATACAGTACGGTGTTGAATTTAGACTCTAGTCAGTTGAAAATTGGTTAACTCCTCGTATGGCATTAAGATATTGCTGTGTCAACCTCTCACAAATACGTATGGAAAATACAAATGTACTACTACAAATGGGGTCATACAATACTAGTTTCTGTGGAAACGAGGGGGTTATTTATATTCGGTCTTTCTATCCCCCTCGTTTCTGTCCAAGCCTTCATAAAGTATGTGGGAAATCAGTCGGTTTGAATTTATTTCAGCTTACATTTGATGTGAATCGTTCGAAAACTTACATAAATCAATTCATGAATGATTTTGCCGCAAGGGAATACAATTGAAACCATTCAATTCCACACAAAAGCAACGATAATCGTCGTCATTTCAAACACAACAGCCTTTCGCTGTCAAATTCGCCTCCATGATAAACAATGACTTCAGCGCATGCGTCACCACATTTTGTAAAACAGCTTGAGGCCCAAGAGGGGTGAAATGAGTTACTATTAGTAAATCGCACACAAATCTAACTTTTACCAGTTTATTTCTCATCACACGTAGAGCTCGAAATTAGCATATGCCCGTCAGTCTGTGAGTGGTTAAAAGTCTGGCGGACTGACATACATTTGTTTTAGTCAGTCCGATGGGACTGGTTAATTTTCTAAAGCATTACTTTGGAAAATATACTTATGAAATTTTATACACACATTTGGCATTCTTCGATCTGTAAATATTAATTAGACGAATCTGGTTCGTAAATATAAATCTCACATTTAAATGTTACAATATTGTCTGAAGCATATTGAGTTAAATTTCATTTTAATAACATTAACGAAATATGTTTAATTATTTCTGGAAAATTGTTGGACTGGTAAATTTTTCTGCGGACTGGTTGAAATTATACCCCATCAGTCCGGCTGGACTGGTGACATAAAAAGTTAGTTTCAAGCCCTGGTCACTCCGACTCACACGCATTGCATTTCATATCTGTGAATGGACTTATTCTTCTGAATATGAAAATAATGAATTACTGGAAACAAAATAAGTAAAAAAATGTAATTGGGAATAAAAAATATTTAAAAAAGACCACTCAAAGGTGCAAAGTGGTCAGTGTGTACTGCATTCCTGAAATGGGATTAAATATTATTAAAGTAACCGCATCTCATGTGTCTATTTCCCCCTTTTATATTCATTTTCATTTTCATATTATGTTATTATTTTATTTATTAATTATACCTTCTTCTTTTTTTAGGGGGGGGGGTGCAATCCTCCTTTTGATTTTGGAGTGGGAGAGAGATATAGTTTATTTATGCGGGGAAATGACTTTTAATCGCCCACGTCTCTCCAACACGAGGCCAGCGTTTGGAAAAAGAAGTGGTCAGTCGTAGATTTAGTTGATGCCAAGTGGAATGCTTGTCGGAATTCAATAAAGATATTTTCCAACCTGCAGAAATTATAATTCTTCATCGGCTGCACCTTACCCGTTACCAACTGCAAACCAGAAAGGTCCTTTTCAGTTCAACACTTACTTGTAAAGATGTACTTTACGTTTCACAATGGGCAAGGGGAGACTTTCTGGAGTGTCATTAATGAACGATTACCCCAATATCCAACTGGACATTAATTATCTAACAAAGAGATTCATTCACATGCATCCGAAATAATCAATTGAACTCTTTTAGGGAAAATGTCAATTCATCAATGCTAGATCAAAACTTAATTTTAAATATTTAGGGGGGGTGTGTCAAAACTCCTGCAAGTTTATGCAATCCGACATCGATATTCATGTACACTGATTATTATTTTCAACATCATCAAATTTTGCTTTAAGGGGGAGGGGGTGTTGATAAAGACTAAGTGAATTAAGTTTTTTGTCAGATATTAAACATTTTTCAATGAACATTGTAAATATAAACGTTTGTCATATCTAATTCTTTTTTAAAGGATGTTTTAATCGGTAACTAACTTATAAAACTGCAAGCATACGATAAAAAATAAGTACACTGTACAAAACACATATCATGGTATCAACAACAGTCAACTCTGGTTCATCCTCTTTGAAAATCTATATTCGCGCCTGATATTATGGTCGAGATCAATCAAACAATATTTAATCCCATACATTTCAACACTTCTGTTTATCTTTTTTCTTTCTTTTTTATTATCATTCTTTCTTTCTTTCTTTTTTTGTTGTTGTTGTTTTTGTTTTTTGTTACAACAATGACAATTTTCAAAACAAACAGCACAGCAAAAACAATATGCGCATTTATTGCAGACAATATCGAACTTGCGATTACATATAAATTACGTACATTTTCTTCTATTTTTCATTTCAACAAACACTAAGAATAATTTATGTAACAACTTCCTTTTTATCTATATTGTTTTCTGTATTTTTAAATTCAGAAAAATATGTCCATTCACAAAAATACGATGCGTGTAATGAAAAAATAAATTGAAAAAGTTAGATTTGTGTGCGATTTACTAAAGTAAGGCATTTCATCCCTCTTGGGCCTCTAGCTGTTTTACAAAATGAGGTGACGCATGCGCTGAAGTCATTGTTTATCATGGAGGCGAATTTGACAGCGAAAGGCTGTTGTGTTTGAAATGACTACGATTACCGTTGCTTTCGTGTGGAATTGAATGGTTTCAATTGTATTCCCTTGCGGCAAAATCATTCATGAATTGATTTATGTAAGTTTTCGAACGATTCACATCAAATGTAAGCTGAAATAAATTCAAACCGAAGCGCGACTGATTTCCCACATACTTTATGAAGGCTTGGACAGAAACGAGGGGGATAGAAAGACCGAATATAAATAACCCCTTCGTTTCCACAGAAACGAATACAATACATGATTATATATTGTATCTAAAAGCCCTTGATTTTCTTTACTTTGTTTGACAGTCATGCCTAGCGCCACGTTTACGGTTTAAATGCGTGTTTGAATCTACTGATCTTCCATACAATCAGTAAGAGATAAATCACTGATGAATTGATTGATTGATTATTGTTTAACGTCCCTCTCGAGAATATTTCACTCATATGGAGACGTCACCACTGTCGGTGAAGGGCTGCGAAATTTAGGCCTATGCTCGGCGCTTATGGCCATTGAGCAGGGAGGGATCTTTATCGTGCCACACCTGCTGCGACACGGGACCTCGGATTTCAAAAACGGTAGGTCTCACAAACGTAAGTTGCGGGTTGTGAATTTATATATTGACCAAGAAACATACATGTATACATGCAATGTCAACTTTGTTTAAAGAAAACCTACAAATATTTAGAACTAATGAAGACCCTCCTGTTCTTGAACAGAATATCTTTTAAAAAATGCCTCCCTACATATACCCATCTGAAACTTTGATATCCTATTATGACCCCATCCTACCCCCGGAGGCCATGTCTTTATGCAGTTTGAATTTACATTCTTTAAGAAAGCTTTCACACAAGTTATATCTTTTCTGATGCAATGGTTCTTAAGAAGTTTTAAAGATGCCACCATATTTTCGTTATTCCTTTATTGTTTCCTTCTTTGAAATTGGTGTGTCCCTTCGTAAGAACAAATTTGAAAACACAATATCCAATAATGCTTTATGGTACATGTATATGGCAAGTTTCATTAATAGTTACCAAGTTGTTCTGAAAAAGAAGTAAACAATTGCCATGATTTAAGCAAACTTGAATCTGCATTACTTGCGGATGCTTGCTTATTGATATGACTAATCAAAGACCTGCTGTTCTTAAAAAAAAAAAAAATATTTTACAGTGTATATCTTCAAATTTCACCTAACCTGTTTCAGGAGTTATTGTTACATGTATTGCCAGCAAGATTATAATGATATGCTATATATTTGTTAAGAATACTGACTACTGAAAGCGTCTTAGCCTAATTGTGCAAGGCTGCCCATCAACTTCAGGAAAACAACAGGTGAGATTGGATTCAATGGTCTGTAATGATTTATAATTTCTGATTTTATTGATAAATATGATAATACAGGACAATTGTTCTAGTTTTATCACATATACCATTTTTCTGCTCAAACATAAACATTTTAAAATAGGTCGCCATTGAACATGGGGATTTTACCATTGACTAGATTATGAAACTTGCATTAACGACCGCAAATAAAAATGAGAAGATTGCCATTCCCTGATTTCAAGGAATCGTTAAATACATTTTCAATACAGACAGGATGTCGCCTCCAGAAGAAAAACGTATCAATGGTTAGTAAAAGAAACAAAAGAAAATTATCTCTAATCCAAAATATGCCTTGCTCAAATTCAGCCAGAAATGAATCGTTTTAAGGATGTACGGGACTGACGATTTTAAAATTACCGCGCAACTCCAAATGACGTAAATAAATCGTTCGCATCTCCAGTTTGATTCTGATTACATGTTAGATAATATCAACAATGCAATTGATTTTATAGATATATTTTACATAAACTAAGACAACAATATTATTAGATTCGAAATTTTACGACTTTAATTACTTTTCGGCAATGTAAACATAGTGAGACTTTTGACACATTGAAATGCTGGAAAAACGCGGATTTCAGTTAGCTAAAGCGATCCAGCGTTACAGCAATGTTTCTTTGGCCCAAAGAAGACGATGGAAAGCTGCCTCACCAAGACACCAGACGCCGGATCATCTGTATTCGCAGCCGCAGACTCATGACATCTGTTCAGGTTTGTCAATCACTGTTAACAGGTTAATAAATTAATACCCAATACGCACGTACGTCAAATAAGAAGAAAAATTTGTTCAAGTGCAAATCTTCCCAAAAATTCCATGAAAATCGATGCTTGAAAACAATATTGAAAAGAGGTATGAATTCACCGGCGCTTATTAAATTGTCAATGTCAGCTGATTGTTCATAGACTTTATAGATCTAGACCAAGTTAAATTATTTAGCGTAACCTACAAAATGTATGATACAAGGTTCTGCGTATGAATATGTTAAAATATTTGTCAAGTTTTTTTTATACATCTCTGTATTTTCTTGATGAGATTCGCATTGTCTTAACAATATTGGCAATTTCTTATATTCGTGTCTTACTTAGTTGGTGTGTCCTTGCATGTGTAGAGATTTACTTTCACAAAGGTAGAATAGAGAGTGAGTAGAGGAGAAAGTGAGATGAAACTTACACACAGTTGTTTATTTCCACGTAAAAGGATTATTGTTATATATAAGTGATTCTTTTCCTATAATACCAGTATATCATTGACCGTATTTGTTCTTAATCTATAGCTCATGTCCTAAACGTTTAGAAATAAAATAGATATTCAGAGTTTCTTCATACATTTTTTGACAAATTTATTAAATTGAATCATGAAATCGTGACACATTGCCAAAAATCTGCAAATACCGGAAACCTATTGTTTTTGGAATTGAAATATAATCGTTAAAAATCCACAAACAGAGATACACATGTAGGCAGTCATATTTCTTTTTTAAAGTGCTTAAATTTTTTGATATATTGAATTATAAAATTTGACTGAGGAAAATCATCAATGGATTGAAAGCTGACAAAGAAAAACATTGATTTTGAAACCTGCTTCAAAGGAAAAGTTCAATTAGATTCATGTTTTAATCAAAAAGTGTCAACCACAACACGCATAAGTAATTGAGCTGACATGAAATATTTCTCATTAATGATTAATCAAACTTGTACCAATATTTTTTGTTGAAACGATGATGACAAATAGAATCGACATTTTCAGGTTTTTCTAAGCAATATATTTTGTAAAATTACAGGAATTGATAATTTACCTACCAAGCTACCGTGATCTTAGTCATTTGAAAAGTACCAATGAAGATATTTATATAGAAAGGAAATCTATATAGTTTGGGATATATCATGGTTTCAGGATTGATCGTATTATTATCCCTGCCAATCATTTTAAAATTACATAGCATTAAAAACCTTTTAAGTACATTATTTGTTATCGCGTACTTTGTGTTTGATAAATATGAAAGTAAACTGATGGTGGTTAACTATACATCGAGTGAGGATGACTTGTTAACTTATGTAAATATTGACCAAACAATGGAGTATCTAAAATATGTCATGGAATATATACTTGAAACACTGAGCATTTATTGATATTATGAAGGTATGTTCATTTCTTTATTTGAAAGATTCCATTTAGCATGTCGGTCCGATTTTCCTCTCTCGTACACTGAAATAAACCTGCAAAAGCATAACACAACATCGCATACTTTTAGAGCCTTTTTATAACCGAATAAAATGTTATAAACTAATATACATGTACATGTACAAGGTAAATGCTGCTAGAATCGTCCTTTAAGTAAACTTTAGAACGTCAATGTAAAAGGTAAAATACCGAAATAGTGTTTTGAAAACGGTTAGATTCTAGCAGATAAGCGGTGAGTGTTTTACCGTTATTTTGGCCAGATAGACCGATGTTTAATTCCTGGGGCAGTCTTATACTTTTCCATTTCATGTTAAGGTACATTCATGATATATTTATAACAAACATGCAATTGTATCAAACCAATGCGTATACTTGCCATGTTGTTATGACAGAATTTCCCCCCCATGTAAACACCCAGAATAGTTTTCAAAGAAAAGGTGAAGATAACAAACAGTGAGCAATCCCATAACTGCAATAAGAATATAAAGTTACGATTTGGACAAGCATGGATCCCTGGACATTCCAGAAGTTGAATCAGGTATCTAAGAGTAGTATGCATCCCTTGTCGATCGGTTACCCCATCAGCCCTTTACCTTGATCAGGCAAACGGATTTATCCGTAGTCAACATCAGTATGTAAAGCATAGTCCAACAATTGGTATGAAACAGGGTCAGAGAGCATTCAACTTAATGTGTAATGGAAAACTAGATCGTTATAAGGACCATACAAGTTATAAAATGACGACTTTAAATGAGACTGTAGAAACCCCTATAACATAAACATGTTTGTCAGAAGCCTACCTCGATTTATAAACTAATCACACACAGAGCAAGAGCTGGCATATTGAACCAATTGAGGGATGTAAACACCATAATAATACGGGTTATAATGTTATATTGCTACATAAATATATAAATAAGTTGACGATGGAGAAACTGGAGTTAAAAAAAAAACTTGAGTCATTAGTTTGATTGGTTTTATATTGTTTAACGTCCCTCTCGAGAATATTTCACTCATATGGAGACGTCACCATTGCCGGTTAAGGGCTGCAAAATTTAGGCCTATGTTCCGCGCTTACGGCCTTTTTGCAGGGAGGGATCTTTATCGTGACACACCTGTTGTGACACGGAACCTCGGTTTTTTGCGGTCTCATCCGAAGGACCACCCCATTTAGTCGCCTCTTACGACAAGCAAGGGGTACTGAGGATATATTATAACCTGGATCCCCAGTGGATGAGCTGTTGGTTTGTAATTAACACCTATGTTGAATAAAAATCTAAGTACGAAGCAGATGTGGAAGACTTTGTGGTGTGTCTAATATTAGAGACACTGCCTGCAATTTTTCTTTGTTTGTCCTATTCCTAGCTTTGCATATTGAGCGATGAAGTACCCGTCATGGACCTTGTAATGTTTTTGTCGTCGAATAAGCTGATAATAAAAAAAGTAATGATTATAGTAAACAATCTAAATTTAACATTGTTGGCAATGCTGTCTTTGAAGAGAAAGAGAGCAGCTAGGGTTTACAAACTGGGCTGAAACAGCAAGAGCTGCACAAGACAGGAAAAACTGTAAAAGGCGTGCTAGAGGCCCTATTCTCCAGGAGGAAAGAAGGAACTAAATGAAGTAAGTCAAGTCTTTTAAGGAGAACGAGTGTCCGGTTTGGAAGGTTGTAATGCAAGGTGAAGATAACGAACAGATATCAATCTCATAACTCCTATAAGCAATACAAAATAGATAGTTGGGCAAACACGGACCCCTGGACACACCAGAGGTGGGATCAGGTGCCTAGGAGGAGTAAGCATCCCCTGTTGACCGGTCACACCCGCCGTGAGCCCTATATCCTGATCAGGTAAACGAAGTTATACGCAGTCAAAATCAGTGTGCCAAGAACGGCACTCCTTTATTGAGTTCAGCTTCGTCGTTGTTGCTAAGTGAATCACTGCGCGGCTCCGTTAACTTGTATTTTTCCGAATTGATGTACATTTTGATAATCGAAGGTTAGTACCTTTGTCTCTTGCATTAAATTATAAGGAATGACTGTAATTCTGGGGCAAATTATACGAGTACCCTTTTTTATAATCCTCGTCGAAATACGCACTGCATGCACATTCTACACATATTTTCTATCATGACAAACGTCACCTTAGATACAATATTTTGATAAATAGGTTAGGCTCCGTAGAAATAAGATTGAAAATGGTGACCTTTACAGCTAGAAGCTTCGTCGTTGTTGCTAAATGAATCATTGGGAGGGTCAGTTAACTTGTATTTTTCCGAGAAATCATATCTGCATTCTGTGTTATTCATAGATCTTCCTTTATGAGTTTACGCACATTCTATAATGAAGTAGGTACGTTTTTAGCCAAATTCTACCCAGCTTTTATAAGGGGGTGGAGTGTTATTTGGCGTTGCAGATATTTTGCTGTCTAATTTCTGAAAGAGTTGCTCATAGTAACTCTGAAAAGCGCATGGGAATCAACTCATCTATGCGCATGCGTAATCAAATAAAGTGAAGGCTATCAAGGTTATTTTTGGTGTTTTCATGGTTTTTGTATAGATAAACCATTGAAATTGAACACCCCTTCCCTCGCCGCCCGGGACAATTTTATATGGATTGAAAATTTACTAAATAACTGACAATTCTTCGTAGTTTCATCCCAGGCGATGATGGAAGAGGGGTTAAAATATCAGTTGAAAGATGCTAACAAAATCGCCATCGCCACGTAGTTTGCGTTGATAAAATGCACATTTCGAGGCATATGAAGAGGAAACGAGAATCATTTGGGTAGAAAATATATTTTCAAATAATATATGCTCGAATGGTTATTTATATAAAGAGTTGGACATTTATTAAAATCATCATCATAATAAAAATCCGGATAAATTCAAGCTAACCTTACAGACCGGAAGCCTTTGTTATTATGGTTATAGTGTAAGCAGAACGATGTATACAATTGTAGATATGACTAACCAACGATTCAAGAGAATTCATGTAACATACCAGGTAAACTAAATTTAAGTGGTATAGACCTATTAACAACAGACGACAATGATTTTACTTAGGCTAACATCCAACTAGGCGCGTATGTACATCAGTGATGTAAAATTTGATATATTTAAAATGCAACAATTAATTTGTCAAAAAGTATACTACATGTTCGGTAATTCACGAATATAAAATGTTACGTACAGTATCTATAAATGCATACAACGCGTACTGTTTTTCATAAAAATCCGAGAGGTACAGAGTGATGCAAAATCCATCTGCTGTTTAAGCCATTGGTTTTTTTTTTTTTCTGTTTTGTTCGGTTCAGTGTTCTACTATATCTGCAATGGTTACAAACATATTTCGTTGCTGTGGAACAATAATTCACTTTGACTTTTGAAAACAATAAACAAAAACAGGTTGTGTAGCTATTGAAGATAGGGATTAATATATTTCATACAAGGCACGTTTTACTTGCATTGGTCCTAGAAGAAATTAAAAATATGTCACTCGCTAGAATTATTTTTCAATGGTATAAATATGATGCCTGAAAGATATTTAGTTATATGTGCTATTCGTATTAGTAGCTATATATGTATTTTAATTGACAATGACTGAAATTAAAATAGATTATTAACGTAGATCGTTTTTCAAAATAGAGTGGGGGGGGGGGGGAGGGTTACTTCTCGAAAACATATTGACAAACACAAAAATAGGGATTTTGGTTGGTTTTATATCATGTATCCAATGTATCACTTGCATTTACATTTAAACTACCTTTGTCTACGAATATAAAATGCGCCCGGTGGTAGTGGGGGGCTGTACACAAAGTGAATCCACAACATATAGATATATACATACACAAATATAATATCGAGACTCACAGTATTGAGCATTCCGCCAAAATTCGGTTTCCTCCATTCAAGATGAATATACGATGTATGTACATGTACAATGCCTGTCTAAATTTATTGAAGATTTGTCAAAGAAAAGGAATTTCCTTAAAAGCAACGTATGGCTCAGTCGTACAGTCCCGGACACATTGACAATTTTTTGGTTGAGAAATCCTACCCTGATAGTAGTAAGTGAGAGTGTGTGTGAATATGTGTATGAGAGACAGTCCGTTTGAGGTGGGTATTGCTAAGACGCGGAACGGAAATGAATTTAACAATTAGAATGATTAATGTAGCTAAGATAACATGAATGGATTCTTTGCTATGATTGAAATCAAAAAGTTTGGAATTTGTTTACAAGCGGTAACACAATTGCATCTTAAACTTCTGCATGATAAATTGATTAAGCGAAGTTAAACGTTTGTATAAGAATTTACAAAGTGTTTTACAAGAATTTTGAAATGTCGGCATTGACAGATGTGTTAGCGATCAGCGACATCTGTGAGTAGAAAATGGAAAGAACACACGTAACGTGGCAAAACGTCATTAACGCACATCTACATGCTTTATATGTGTATACTTACAACAGGGAATGTTGTATGTATTTTAACACGACAATTTATGATTTTATCAAGTCAGCAAGTCAAACATCTGTTTGATACATTATTTCTTAGGTGACAGAGGCTTAGTGACCGCAGCACTCCAATCCTAAATAGGGAGAACTACTAGCAGTTTATTTATAAACTAAATACGTGTGTCTCTTTAAATATTCAGATTAATAATGAGATGACCTTTTAATTCCATTCAAGCATAAATTGTTTGTTAGTCTTTTAGCTATTCCATGTCTGTTAATTTCTCATACTATGGATCATAAACTTCACCTTAGTTTTTAATAGTTCTGTTTCAACCATTCGCTCCTGCTGTATCTCTTCGGGATCAAGACTAATGGGCAGGATACCGGAGAATGTAGGAACTTTCACATAAATTGATCCCAAATGAGGCAAACCTTTTAAACACACTGCACTCGTTCGCTTTAAAATTTGATGTGATAGATAAATGCATGCATGTATTATACCAGATGTAAAACTAGATTACGAATAAAACCAAGTTCGATTTCAGAAGGCTATGTTTGTTGAAAAAAATATTTTATATTTTGCAATGTTGTTTTCGGGGGGGGGGGGGTGTATTCATTGGATATGAAATTTGGACATTCAAGTGTCTTTCAGTAAATATGATTTTTTTAAATTGATATATGCTATGGTAAGTTACTGATATAGTATGAAGTATGAAAGGTGAAGACAACGAACAGAGTGATCAATCTCATAACTCCTATAAGCAATGCAAAATAGAGAAGTGGTGTATTTTGTGGATGACTTCCTGCTCTCTCTGTAATTTCTGCTTCCCTTGTTCATGATAAACCTTCTATTTTGCAAAATATTGTTCTCCTTATAACATCTTTCGTTTTCCGTTTCGTTTTCCGTTCCGCGTTATAGCAACGCCCGTTTAAGGTACGGTATTTTTACGAGAGAGAGAGAGAGAGAGAGAGAGAGAGAGAGAGAGAGAGGGGATCTTGACTTCTTTATACATGTATATATGTATTTACGATATAAATATATTTCATGCTTTGTTTGTTTTACGTGCCTTTTAGAACTTTTCACTCATTTGAGACGTCACCAGCTGAATGTGAAGTACCACATATTTAAATCTATGTTTAGCGCTCAGGGATGTACACATTGGATTTGTTTACGTGCCAACGCCTGTCGCCACACAGGACCTCCTTTTTTAAGGTCATGAAAAGCTGAAGGTATCGAATAGTGATCAATTTCATAATTCCTAAAAAGCAATACAAAATGAAGAGTAGGACAAACACGGACCCCTGGACACACCCGAGGTGGCATCAGGTGCCTCTCTGAAATCCCATGATTCTCACGTTTGTCGATGGAGCATATGTATGTCTACGTTTCAGGTTCGACATGGCCATGACATCAGCGGGGTTCGAACACACTATATCTCCCGGTTACGGAGCGAACGTTCTACAACTGATCTCTGCGACCATTTCATAATGTTATCTCCTATAAGTTGTATTTCTAGTTTCTCAGAAATACTGCCTTTTTCCCTGAGTATACCTAGAAAATGACATTTTGCTCCAAATACCACGCATATAATATTGAGTCTACATTATGGTGTTTTATTATATCGCGGGCGGGTTACACTTTATGCCTTAACTTCTCTGAACTACCAATATATGACGTCATAATGGAAAATGACGTCAAGTCACTGCAAAATTGAGCTGTTATGACGGGGAGAGTGTCAAAAACTTTAGACCTTATATCAAACTGCCTATAAGATGTCAGAACGCTATTGCAAAATTCATGTGTCTGAATTGTATTTTAATATCTTATATGTCCGAATATTTTAAGATAGTTTGTTTAATTACCCTTGATTGAAATTCAGCGTGTTTAAACTGCTTTCGAAAAATATACTTTCGAAATATATTATGTTTTATACCAGTGGTAAAAGGTAGAATTTATGATGTGTTTATAAAAGAGTCTAGCACATGCAATTTATGAGGATTCATCTGAGATCTTTTACGGAAATCGTAAGAGGAGTTTGTTCTCTACCCGAATCTTGCTTGGGAAAAATGTGTGATGGCTTTGTTTGAATACAGATTATCCTCAAAATGTGTAGGTAAGTGTGTCGGTAAGTTGAACTCTTCATGGAATATGTGTATTTTGTACGCAAGTAATACTACCATTTTCCCAAGCACATTTCGGGTACACAAGAATATGGTGAGTTCATTTATCAAACAAACAGTTAACATGTAATTGTTAAATGAGCTGCGCTAAAGCGATTTATGTGAAACACTTCAAACAATTATAAATGACCGTCACGTGATCAACGAAGTCATGTGATATCATAACAAATATGCTAATATATAGCTCAGAGAACCTTCTATATAAATTGTCTGTACTTAAGTATATAAATTACAAGTGAAAACCAAAACCCGACCTCGCAATGCAATGTATGTTTTGATCGAATTTCAAACTCCGGAAAGTCTTAACATAGCTGCTATCAAAGTTCATGGAATATTGTGTATGCCAATTAAAACAAACACAAATGAAATCCAGTGTGTTCCCATTCGTGAAAAACTACATTGGTGATAACCCAAACTTCTTATAAAATTCAATGATTTGAATATAAGCTACCTTTGATGTCGTATCTTTTTTTCGAATGCACGCAAGACTCTAACAAATATAAACATAATTTTCCTTTAATTCCGCCACAATAAAGGAATTGGAGACATAAATGAGAAATCGCTGTCACCGGTATATAAATGTTTCTTTGATTTGGTGTTCGGACCATTATATTTCTGTACCAAAATAGCTTTCCGCGAAATTATGATTTTGTAAAATAAGCAATAAATGTGTAACTCCCAACAAAGTCGCATTTTAATGTACATGCCATTTTTCAATGTATCACCCATGTAACTCCACTTTTGAGCTTGACCTCCTGAAGTAGTAAATATGAAATTGTAATTGGAATATTTCTTAGTAATTTTAAGTCTATGGAAACCAAGAAAATTAATGTATCTTTTAATAATTATCATTACATGTAACAGTCATGGGTTTGTTCTTTATTGACTATTGCTTAGTTTTGTGTAACAATATGGCGTTTACTACTGTATTAATTCATTATGTTCCTATTAACTGTTTTTTTTTTTTTTTTGTTTTTTTTTTTTACATTTTGTACAAAATTTGGAAGAGTCGCTCGGATTACCCAAGTGTCACTTAAAAACCCATGACAGTACTGGTAAACAATATGAATTATAGAGGTCACTTGTGTTTTTCACACCTTCGCCCGATAATTTCCCAACTGGCTAGTTGGTCAGTCCAGTTGCACACCTGACCGACTTTGATCACCACTGGGCAAAATTTTTCTCGTATTGAAAAAGTGGCCGTTATTATCTAAAGGTAAATTACACACGCCTATTAACAAAAGTACTTTAAAATGGCTTTTAGGGGTGGTCGGTTTTGTAGACGACTTTCTTTCCAAGGAAATGTTAAGGTTTCTGCTGGGACTTTGAAAATTGGCCGATATTCAGGAAGAACCGGTTTTTTGAGGGGCCGATTTGGAGACATTTCACTGTATTTTCACTATATCAATCATGTAACTCCACCTTTGAGCCTGGACTCCTGACCTCCTGACCTAGAAATGAATCAAGGTTGAAACATCCATGCGCAATATATAGTTACAGACCTGGCGTTTTGTGAGAAGTTCAAGGTAGTAAATATAGTTTGAAATTCATTGCATTTTGACAGGGGATGCTTACTCCTCTTACGCACCTGATCCCACCAGTGGTATATCCAAGGGTCCATGTTTGCCCAACTCTCAATTTACAATTTAATTCTTAACACAATTAAACAGTTTCTAGTGTTTAGCACAAATTATTTTGTTTTTAAACATGCTATTTTCTATTAAGCACTCTTTTACGTAAAAAAAAAAACCATGGCGCGATCCTTGTTTACATAACAATGGATTGTGAGTTCCGTATCTCACTTGTAACTCAAAAATTTATATTTAAATTCTGGTTGAATTCAGAAATACCTTAGTTAAACATTGTAAACAACAAAATAAAATAGAAAAAATAAATTTTCGGCTCAATCGTGTCCATGCTCATTTAAAGAAAACATTAGAGAAATTTGATGGTTACTACAGTTTATAATGATGTAAAACTTCTACGGTACCAATTTTGATGCACCAGATGCGCATTTCAACAAATCATGTCTCTTCAGTAATGCTCAAGCCGAAATTGTGGAAATTCGAAATGACAAAAAAACTTGGAACAGCTAAAAGGAAAATTAGAGTGACAAAAAACTGGAGCCAAATTCGTCCAATGATCAGAGCTATGCATGAGGGAGATATCATCCTTAATTTTGAAATGAATTTCTAAATTTTATAACAGCAATTAAATATACATCCGTATTTTCAAGCTAGTAACGAAGTACTTAGCTACTGGGCTGTAGAGACCCTCGGTGACTAGCAGTCCACCAGCAGAGACCTCGACCCAGGGGTCATAATGTAAAACTTCTACGGTACGAATTTGAATGCACCAGATGCGCATTTCGACAAATAATGTCTCTTCAGTGATGCTCAAGCCGAAATTGTGGAAATTCGAAATGACAAAAAAACTTGTAAGAGCTAAAAGAAAAATTAGAGTGCCAAACAAACTGGAGTCAAATTCGTCGAAGGATCAAAGCTATGCATGAGCGAGATATCATCCTTAATTTCGAAATGAAATTCGAAATTTTATTCCAGCAATTAAGTATACATCCACATTTTCAAGCTAGTAACGAAGTACTTAACTACTGGGCTGTAGAAACCCTCGGGGACTAACAGTCCACCAGCAGATGCCTCGACCCAGGGGTCATAATGTAAAACTTCGTGTTCAGAATTAAATTGTAAATTGAGATCTGGGCAAGCACGGACCCCTGGATATACCACTGGTGGGAACAGGTGTGTAAGAGGAGAAAGCATACCCTGTCAAAATGCAATGAATTTCGAACTATTACTTTACTCCTTGAACTTCTCACGAAACGCTAGGTATGTAACTATATATGGCGCATGAATGTCTCAACCTTGTAGAACTTCTTGATCTAATTTCAAATGCAGATATTGTTTGACGTGTATCATACCAATACCTAGACGTTTATATAATTATATTGAGTTTTGACTACGGATTAGTCTACTTGCCCGATCAATATATAGGACCAACAATGGGTGTGACCAGTCAACAGGGATGTTTTCTCTTCCTAGGCACACCGTCTCATCTCTGGTATATCAAAGTGTCCGTATTTGCCATTCTCTTAATTTTGTACTCTTTATGTGATTTGTGATATGGACACTTGTTCATTATCTCCACCTGTTCATAACGTTTGTATAAACATGAGCGACATACAGGGCTATGAAATGATATGTAAGAGAGATACTTACAGTGAACTGTTACTTTTAACTCTGAAGAAAAAGAAGTTTTTCCTGCAACACCAGATGCTTGACATTTATACGTCCCTGAGTGTATTTTGGCGATCCGATTGATTTTCAAATCTTTATTTTTGCCATTCGATTCTATAGTCTTGCCATCTTTATACCATGTAATGTTACACGGAGGACTGCAGTCTGCTGTACACGTGAGTACCGGACTTGTCTTCTCTGTTATATTCACTGCAATGGGTGCCTCATTTCCTTTATACGTCAGTCTGGCATTGCGTGGTCCATCTATAGAAATATAAAGTTCTAGGTACAAACGTTTAGTATGGGCTTCAGTGCTTCGAATCTGTGTTTCAATACTTACAGTGAACTGTTATTTTTAATACGGAAGAAGAAAGTTGTACTGCAACACCAGAAGCTTGACATTTATATGTTCCTGATGGTTTTTTGGTGACCTCATTGGTTTTCAGAACTTTATTTCTACCATAGGAGGCAGGTTACTGACAAACAAGTTGATGTTGTAGGGGTTTCAAAAGCATCGTTTATAGTCAGCATTTCGCAAACTTTATGGTCGTTATAATGATATAGTTTATCAATTCAACCTACGATTGGATTAAATGCTGTTTGACATGTTTCATTGCAATTGTAAGGCTGTTGTTGGCACATTGATTATGGCAACAGACTACGCTGTTTACCTGATGAAGACAAAAGGGGCACGGCGGCGGGTGCGTTCGGTTGACAGGATATGCATATTCATTCTAGGCACATAATCCCACCTCTGGTATGTGAAGGGGTCCGTGTTTGTACAACTCTTTAGTTTGTATTCATTGTGGGGTTTATGAGATTAATCACTGTTCGTTATATTCACCTTTCATATTCATTACTTATAGTTATGTATCCCCTTCCCAGAAGGGAGACATAATGCTTTAGTGTGAATTCTTCTGTTTCCGCTTCTCATACAAAGTTTGTTCCGGGCAGAACGTTTTTCTTTGGACATAGGCCTTGATATTTGGTATGTGGGTATACCATGACAAAACAGTGTGTCGCGTACCATTTTGATGACTTTTGACCTAGACATTTATGTAAAGGTCAAATAATAGAATTAATTGGACATTTTTGTTGTCCAGACCATAACTTTTGTGTCTTTTGATACACATGTTAGTCCCAGAGGGTTTCTACATCCCAGTAGCTAAGTACTTCGCTACTAGCTTGGAAACACGGATGTAGATGTTTATTTAATTGCTGTGATAAAATTTAGAAATCCATTTGAAAATTAAGGATTATCTCCCTCATGCATAGCTCTTATCCTTAGACGAATTTGACTCCACTTTTTGGCACTCTGCTTTTCCCTAAAATAGCTCTAGCAAGTTTATTGTTATTTCGGATTTCAAACGTTTCGGTTGAGAATCACTGAAGAAACTTTATTTGTCGAAATGCACATCTGGTATATCAAAATTGGTACCGTGAAAGGTGAAAATAATGAACAGTGATCAATCTCATAACTCCTACAAGCAATACAAAATAGATAGTTGGGCAAACACGAACCCTTGGACACAGGGTTATAATAACAACTAAGTGAATAAACGTGAAATTCTTCAATTGCTATCAAACCACTGCATTTAAATGCTATCTTTGAAAGAAAGGAATCACTACAACCATTTTAAAGGAAAATATAATTGATTAAATTATGCAAGTTGCCGAGGGAAATAAACCTAGGGAATATATTGAGGATATCGGTAAAACTTTACGCCTTACATCCAATGATACGCGTCTAAATTCTCCTTTTCCCTTCCATCTAATTTACACCCAGGTACTAAGCACCAATGGTGACTTAGATTATCATCGTGGGACAGCACCATCTATATCGATGGCAACTTTGCCCTACAATTGGTTATTTTCACGCGACCCTGGTGTATAAACGTCAAATATTATCGGTCGTTCCGGCACATCCCGAAAGTTCGGTAATGGCAATTGCCCTAATCGAAACACGTTTAGCAGCGATATACGTGTATATGTGAAATTTTGGCAGTAAGTTGATGAGAGACAACAAATATTTAAAACAGAAAATAGTCAATTTTCCGGAGTCCATCCCTTATCAATTTCCTATTTTAGCGAAAATTGTAAGTGAAAAATGTTATCATATTCTGATAAGTTGATGTTACAGGAGTTTCGTACAATCCCGTTTAAAGGGGGCATGGACACGATTTGAGCTGACGTTTTTCAAATTTTATTTTTCCAGTTTTAAAGTTCAAAATGCTTAAGTAGAATATTTATAATAGTCAGCAAGATATTGAACATCAGTTGTCGAGGTGTATTGGAGATGCAGAGCTCGTAATTCTTTGTTATGTAAACATGCCCCGTGTTTGGACTTTGTTTACTTATGTTAAACAGACAACTGAACGTTCCTTAAAAGACGAGTTTTCATTCTATAATTTAATTTTGAACACAACTAATTAATTTCCGGTGTTTAGAACAAATTATTTTGTTTTTAAACATGCTATTCTTTTTATCAAGCAATCTTTATATAACCAAAACCATGGCACAAGCCTTGTTTACATAAAAAAGAATTACGAGCTCTGTATACCACTTGTAACTCAAAAATTGATATTCAAATTCTGGTTGACTATCAGAAATACCTTAGTTAAGCATTGTAAACTATAAAAATAGAAAAATAAAATGTTCGGCTCAATCGTGTCCATGCCCCTTTAAAGTAAACATTCGGGGAATTTGATGGTTGCTAAAGTTTATAGTGATCTAATTTGCAAATGCAGATATTGCCTGACGTGTACCATACCAATACCTAGACGTTTATATAATTATATTGAGTTTTGACTACGGATTAGTCTACTTGCCCGATCAATATATAGGACCAACAATGGGTGTGACCAGTCCACAGGGATGTTTACTCTTCCTAGGCACATCGTCTCATGTCTGGTATATCAAAGTGTCCGTATTTGCCATTCTCTTAATTTTGTACTCTTTATGTGATTTGTGATATGGACACTTGTTCATTATCTTCACCTGTTCATAACGTTTGTATAAACATGAGCGACATACAGGGTTATGAAATGATATGTAAGAGAGATACTTACAGTGAACTGTTACTTTTAACTCTGAAGAAAAAGATTTTTTTCCTGCAACACCAGATGCTTGACACTTATACGTCCCTGAGTGTGTTTTGACGATCCGATTGATTTTCAAATCTTTATTTTTGCCATTCGATTCTATAGTCTTGCCATCTTTATACCATGTAATGTTACACGGAGGACTGCAGTCTGCTGTACACGTGAATACCGGACTTGTCTTCTCTGTTATATTCACTGCAATGGGTGCCTCATTTCCTTTATACGTCAGTCTGGCATTGCATGGCCCATCTATAGAAATATAAAGTTCTAGGTACAAACGTTTAGTGTGGGCTTCAGTGCTTCGAATCTGTGTTTCAATACTTACAGTGAACTGTTATTTTTAATACGGAAGAAGAAAGTTGTACTGCAACACCAGAAGCTTGACATTTATATGTTCCTGATGGTTTTTTGGTGACCTCATTGGTTTTCAGAACTTTATTTCTACCATAGGAGGCAGGTTACTGACAAACAAGTTGATGTTGTAGGGGTTTCAAAAGCATCGTTTATAGTCAGCATTTCGCAAACTTTATGGTCGTTATAATGATATAGTTTATCAATTCAACCTACGATTGGATTAAATGCTGTTTGACATGTTTCATTGCAATTGTAAGGCTGTTGTTGGCACATTGATTATGGCAACAGACTACGCTGTTTACCTGATGAAGACAAAAGGGGCACGGCGGCGGGTGCGTTCGGTTGACAGGATATGCATATTCATTCTAGGCACATAATCCCACCTCTGGTATGTGAAGGGGTCCGTGTTTGTACAACTCTTTAGTTTGTATTCATTGTGGGGTTTATGAGATTAATCACTGTTCGTTATATTCACCTTTCATATTCATTACTTATAGTTATGTATCCCCTTCCCAGAAGGGAGACATAATGCTTTAGTGTGAATTCTTCTGTTTCCGCTTCTCATACAAAGTTTGTTCCGGGCAGAACGTTTTTCTTTGGACATAGGCCTTGATATTTGGTATGTGGGTATACCATGACAAAACAGTGTGTCGCGTACCATTTTGATGACTTTTGACCTAGACATTTATGTAAAGGTCAAATAATAGAATTAATTGGACATTTTTGTTGTCCAGACCATAACTTTTGTGTCTTTTGATACACATGTTAGTCCCAGAGGGTTTCTACATCCCAGTAGCTAAGTACTTCGCTACTAGCTTGGAAACACGGATGTAGATGTTTATTTAATTGCTGTGATAAAATTTAGAAATCCATTTGAAAATTAAGGATTATCTCCCTCATTCATAGCTCTTATCCTTAGACGAATTTGACTCCACTTTTTGGCACTCTGCTTTTCCCTAAAATAGCTCTAGCAAGTTTATTGTTATTTCGGATTTCAAACGCTTCGGTTGAGAATCACTGAAGAAACTTTATTTGTCGAAATGCACATCTGGTATATCAAAATTGGTACTGTGAAAGGTGAAAATAATGAACAGTGATCAATCTCATAACTCCTACAAGCAATACAAAATAGATAGTTGGGCAAACACGAACCCTTGGACACAGGGTTATAATAACAACTAAGTGAATAAACGTGAAATTCTTCAATTGCTATCAAACCACTGCATTTAAATGCTATCTTTGAAAGAAAGGAATCACTACAACCATTTTAAAGGAAAATATAATTGATTAAATTATGCAAGTTGCCGAGGGAAATAAACCTAGGGAATATCTTGAGGATATCGGTAAAACTTTACGCCTTACATCCAATGATACGCGTCTAAATTCTCCTTTTCCCTTCCATCTAATTTACACCCAGGTACTAAGCACCAATGGCGACTTAGATTATCATCGTGGGACAGCACCATCTGTATCGATGGCAACTTTGCCCTACAATTGGTTATTTTCACGCGACCCTGGTGTATAAACGTCAAATATTATCGGTCGTTCCGGCACATCCGGAAAGTTTTGTGTTGTCAATTGCGCTACTCGAAAACACGGTTCACATGTATATGTGAAATTTTGGCAGTAAGTTGATGAGAGGCAACAAATATTTAAAACAGAAAATAGTCAATTTTCCGGAGTCCATCCCTTATCAATTTCCTATTTTAGCGAAAATTGTAAGTGAAAAATGTTATCATATTCTGATAAGTTGATGTTACAGGAGTTTCTTGGACACAATTTGAGCTGAAATTTTTGAAATTTTATTTTTCCAGTTTTAAAGTTCAAAATGCTTAAGTAAAATACTTATAATGGTCAGCAAAATATTGAATATCAGTTGTCGAGGTGTATTGGAGATACAGAGCTCGTAATTCTTTGTTATGTAAACATGCCCCGTGTTTGGACTTTGTTTACTTATGTTAAACAGACAACTGAACGTTCCTTAAAAGACGAGTTTTCATTCTATAATTTAATTTTGAACACAACTAATTAATTTCCGGTGTTTAGAACAAATTATTTTGTTTTTAAACATGCTATTCTTTTTTATCAAGCAATCTTTATATAAACAAAACCATGGCACAAGCCTTGTTTACATAACAAAGAATTACGAGCTCTGTATACCACTTGTAACTCAAAAATTGATATTCAAATTCTAGTTGACTATCAGAAATACCTTAGTTAACGTAGTTCCACACTCCTGTGACGTCATAGGATTTTGCAAAGTCAATGATTTAATGATAGGAAGATAAATTTTGTTGGAATCTTTTTCAATAGTTATTGTAAAAAATCTTGTTAGCTATAAAATATTTCAAAATTCTTAGTTATATTTGAATAGTCAATGATATGTTTCAAAATATTGAATCCAAGGACAATAACCCTGTTTTCATTCAATTATTTATCAAGTCCATAATGCGATAGATTTCCTTTATTTTTGACAAACATTTTACCAAGGTGATAAGTAATCATTATCTGTGTCTTTTCATGAAATTACATAAAATTTTAATCCCAAGTGATTTTAAGTAGCTCAGCTGTATGGTACCAAACTTCAGTTTTTGATGGGGGGTATACATAACCAGGAAGCTATAGATTTGAAATAATTCAGGAAAGTTATGGATTTTTTCCCATAAATAACTATAACAAATGTAACTTTACTAATATAAACAGACGAAAAGATATGTAAATCATACTATAAGAAAATGCGTCCACATTTGTTTGTTTTTTAACATTTTTGAGAATAATGCTAATTCAATAATTTTGCACATATCATTCTAAAACTTGATGAACATATTGAAAATGACATGTGTTTTAGTTATTGACATGTTTCCCAATAAATAAATGCAATTCAAAACATATTTTGTTGTTTTTATATTACGATAACAACAATTAACTGTTTCCAATGAATTTCATAAAAATCTACATCGGGGTACATGACTTTAGTGGTGTATGTAATGAAAATTAATATGGAGATCCTTAACTGTTTTGCCTTTTTTCATTACTCTGAATGCTATTTTATTGATTCCAAACGAAAAAATGCTACCTAAACCCCAAAAACCTAGGACTAAAGACCCACCTTAATATGTCTAGTGTGGGATTTTGATATTCCTTTTATTCTTTTAACCCATTCTGACAATGTATCATGTTCTTCTTTTTCATATTTAGCCTATCGTCTGCTATAATCTTCGACAGAACTCATAATAAAGATGAAGTTATGTCGCCAATTGAAAGACTGATGTTCTCTGTATTTAGGATCTTTTAGAATACTTTTATTTGCTGTCCTCATATTCAACTATATCAACATCACCAGTAATGACATGTCCAGTTGGACTATAGTTGAAGATGAAGCACAGGAACACGTAGGTAGATTTAGTATCAGATGGTCTATATCTAGGGTCCACAAAGTATGTTTAGAATTAAAAAGTTTGGATGTGATAGTAGAAGTATATTTGTAGGAAATACAGGATGTAGATTGGAACTTGAAATAAGTTGGAATACACAACTGAACCCTTTTGTGACGAAGAATGTTGCTTATGTGGACGGTATCTATTTCTGGGTTTGTAAATTTGAGCTTAAGGTACTGGTGTGGTGGCATGCTTTGGTGAATTAAAATGCATGAAAAGAAGTTGGTACCACCATTGTCTATTTGAAATATGTGCCCCGATATTATTTTATTAAGTGAACTCTTAGTTTCTCCCACATATAATTCCGTGGGGATCCGGGTTAGAATAGGTCCTCAGTACCCCCTTGCTTTTTGTAAGAGGCCACTAAATGGGACGGTCCTTCGGATGAGACCGCAAAAACCGAGGTCCTGTGTCAAAGCAGGCGTGGCATGATGAAGATCTCCCTGCTCAATGGCCATAAGCGCCGAACATAGGCTTAAATTTTGCAGCCCTTCACCGGCAGTGGTGACGTTTCCATATAAGTGAAATATTCTCGAGAGGGACGTTAAACAATATGCAATCAATCAATCTCCCACATTAAATTAACAGGGGATGCTTACTCCTCCTAGGCACCTGATCCCGCCTCTGGTGTGTCCAGGGGTCCGTGTTTGCCCAACTATCAATTTTGTATTGCTTGTAGGAGTTATGAGATTGATCACTGTTCGTTATCTTCACCTTTCATTAAGCCACATAAATTACACTCAAATAGCGTAGACAACATTAGACGATTGATAAGTCAAATTATCAAAAGTGTGGAACAGAAACTACGTTCAGTGAGATTACTATAAAATGAATTTCTAGTGATCAGTATATCACAAGTTTTACAATTTATACAGCTGTTGGGAAATGAACAATTGTAATATAGAAAAGACAAAAACATGAAAAATCAAATATATGTTGTTGATTGAATGACATGATACCACAATGGGACTAAACTATGACATAGTGCGACACTTTTGCCATATATATTTACTAAGCATTAATATAATCAGTTTCTTATATAATTAAATATCACAAAATTGGCACCAAATTTCAAACAACAGAAAAGCTTGCACACTACACGTACAACCTCCAGCCACAATTTGTCCCGACTGGTGTACCGGCACCCATAGATTGTAAGGATTTGATTTCTGTCTCGTTACCGGAATGCAGTCTGATTTAATGGTAACTATTCTGAGTATTTATGACATTTGCACACTTTTAATATAGCTCGAAGTGAATAATCTGAAACCATTTTCGTTCTTGTAAGACTGTATACAGGTTACTGTGGGTAAGTAATAGATATCGCAAATTTGAACGTCTGACTGAGAATTGAGACACTTATTCCATGTGATGGAATTACTATATTTAATCCCGATTTTTTTCGCTTTTAATGATTTTGTATTCAGATGAATGATCAGTGGCGGATCCAGGATTTCCAAATGGGGAGGGGGAGTGAAGGAAATACTTCTAATAAAATATCAAGCCATTTTGGATGACAAGTCAGTTTTTAATCGCCTTATTTCTTACATTTGTGCGAAGGAGGGGTGTATGTGTTTTGGACAGCCTCCCCAACTAAATTCACCAATGACGTAGTGTTTCCCAAGTTCTTGTACTTACTGGACGATTGGTTCAATATCACTGGATCGAATCACATTTTACCAGGCAAAACATGCATTTGTTGAGGAAGTAATTTCCCAGGCAGAAAACAAGCCCAAGGACAAGTGGGACAAACTTAGCGAATTCTTACCATCCAAGAAAACGAATACAAACTGTACATTTCTGAAGGACAATAACGTGATTGTTAAAGATACAGAGGATATTGCCGAATGTTTTAACAATTACTTTTGTAACATTGGTCATGAGCTAGGAAAACATGTTGATGACACTTTACCTACTGTTGAAGAACAAATACCTAAAACTTCTTATACAATACCAGGTATAACTGCAGAATTTATTGAAAATGAGATAACATGTATGTCTGCATCAAAGGCAACAGGTTTGGATGGTATCTCTGTCAAACTTCTAAAACTTTCATCAAACAGTGTATGTGATATTCTTGCATATATTTTCAACTATTCTATATCTTCATGTACTTGTGCAGATGACTGGAAAAGGGCACGTGTTATACCACTTTTTAAATCAGGGGATGAATGTCTAGTTAATAATTATCGGCCTGTACCCATTTTACCCTGTGTTAGCAACATTTTAGAAAGGCATGTTTTTAATTCATTTTATGAGTATTTATCAGTAAATTCTCTAATTACAGATTGTCAGTCTGGTTTTAGACCAAAACACTCATGTGAAAGTACTCTTATTTCTCTAGTAGATAGATAGCTTAAAAATATTGATAAAGGTAAACTTACTGGTGTACTTTTATAGACTTACGGAAAGCATTTGACACTGTCAATCACAAGGTTTTATTACACAAACTCAAGTCATTTGGCATATGCAATGATACTTTTGAATGGTTTAAATCATATCTAACAAATCGCACACAGAGAGTTATTTGGAAAGGCAATTCATCGGATGAAAAAAATGCAACCATTTGAGTTCCGCAAGACTCTATTTTAGGCCCATTGTTTTTTATCCTGTACATGTAAATTAATGACTATCCACAAGCACTGAAACATTCTCATGTAAATATGTATGCAGATGATACTTCACAAGATGTAACAGTACATCAGTGGAAAATATTGAGTAAAAGATGTGTGAAGTTCTTCAGCGCAATATAATGTGGATTAAGGAAAATAAATTAAGCCTAAACCTGTCTAAAATTCAATGTATGCTTATTGGATCGGCACAAAAAATATCAAAGTATCGAAAATCAAATTTAGTGATAAATAACCATGTCATAAAATGTGTTCAGGAGTCAAAATTACTTGGTATTATTACTGATGAAACTTTGTCCTGGAAAAGTCATATAAAATCACTTATGAACAAGATTTCCATGAGAATTGACATTTTAAGAAGAATAAGATATTTTATGTCAAACGATGTGCTGCTGAAGATTTTTAATACTATGATTTTTCCACATTTTACATATTGTTGTACTATATGGAGCAATCCAAGAAATGCTGAAAATGTGAATAAGCTTTTTATATTGCAAAAACGAGCTGCAAGGGTAATTCTTAACATCAGAAATTTTGAAACACCATCTAATGTCATGTTTACAGAACTTAACTGGTTGCCTCTATCAGATTACTTTGTCTATAGAAAAGTAATTCTTGTGTATAAAGTTTTACATGGTTTAATGCCAGATTATTTAAATGTTTTTGAATATGTATCAAAAGTCAGTCAGAGGCAAACTAGAACACAGCGGGATTAAGGTGTCCCGAGTAAAATAACAAACAATAACAGCATATTCATATAAAAGTAAAATTCTTTCAAGCGTCGCATATTTTTAGTAAAAATCGTTTGTCAATACATTAACAAACATCGTATCACGTAGGGAAATCCTTTGCTTACCTATTACGTCGTCATACATGTGACGTAGAGCTATTTTTATCCGCTAGACTTTTAGTTGTTTATCACCTCGTTCCAGGTGAAAGATGCACTCAAATCATTTGGAGCTTGGGCTTGATATGTCGACATTAATATGGTAAATTTAAAGAGTGATACGGATAGGTACAATATCCTCTCAAATATAGCAATTTCCATAATCTCAACTCAAATGTTGGGCATTTTCCACATTCACATCCATATCGTATCTAAACAAGGCAAAGTATTGTACCTTCCGTATCAAAATCCTAAATCTTCAACTAGTTACCTTTCTGAATATGCCTAGGTCGAAATAAAATGTCATCATCTTTCACCTGCAACGAGTCGATATGTACATGCGTTGGTTTTCTTTATTCTAAATGACTATACACATCGGGGGCGATATCAAGGTCACAAAGTGATGTAAAATTTACTTTACAGTCTTTCGTTCACATATTATATATAAATACAGTGGAGCATCGGTAATCCGGACGCCATTAATCCGGACGCTTCACCTTCCGGACGATTTTTCTATGGAACGGAATTTTTATACATTATTTTGCATCATTAATCCGGAAATTCGCGTTCCGGATCCGGACGGTCACTTTTTACTACAAAACGTTATAATGAATTGAAAATTGTACCGTTAATCCGGACGGTAATTTGGTTTAGGGAAGGTCTGTGTCGGACAATTTTAGCAAGGTGTAAATTATAAAGAAAACAAGCCAAACTGTCTAATTGAAGCGATTACCTGTACCCTGTCAACACCTCCCTCCAATTAGGTGGTGTGTGATGATAAGTCCGTTAGATAGCACGTGCTGATCGAGACATTGTATTGTCAATTTTCGCACATAATATCTTCATTGCGTGTAGTGTTGAATTTTGTAAATAAATCTGTAGCATATTATTTTATAGTCTTGATCAATACCCTAATAGTATTAATAAATTAAACATCATGCCGTAATGATAATTTTTTTAACTGCTACACGTATCAGTTGTACTGATTCGTAAATTGATATCGGCTTATTCAAATCTAAAGAGTGTATGTAGATTATACTTCTAGATTCTGGATTTTATTCTGTTGATTGGCGTGAAATATACATGTATGTTCATGCACATGTATATATAGTATGATTTTTTAACGTTTAGAATGTCACTCATGTAGAATGTACGTGTGTACGATTGATTCTTGTTACGATGTTGTAGAGCTTTATTGCTTTCGAAATTTTAAACTCTTCGTAGAAGTGAGAAAATTACCATTTTAAGGAAAATGACAATTAAATTCTGTACGTACCTGTAATGTTAATTTCACCCGAGTTTTGTTCCGTTATTATCGCATCATGAAAATAATAGGTGCGCGTGACTAAATCAAAGCAGTAGTAGGTTTTGATATTACGAGCTTAAATGATTTTGTTCTTCTGATATTGTCTTGGATAATTATAGAATAAGAAATATAAAGTCTGGCAGATTGAATTTTGGTTAAAGAATGTTGTCAACTGACATGATAATCACGAAATAATCAACTTTGGACGATGAAGATTGTTTTAACAGACCGCTGAACCCGTGAACCGTGACAGATGGAAGTTACCGGCCTCTTTAAGAAGTAAAAGTGTGATGAAATGTAAATGATTATGTTAGTTACTAATGATTTAATTACTTATAGTTACACAAAGTGCTTCATTATTTGTTTTAGTGCATACGGTACACAGTTTTGCATCTTTTTTTTTAGGGATCATATGTATGTACAGTGTAAACACAGGCAAATACACTGAACACGTACATTAAATTTTCGTGCTTTGAAATACATGTAAATGTTAACATTATCATAATTTATTTACTAATGCAAATGGTTAAATCCAATGATGGAATGCGTTTAATTCACTATGCATCAATAAAGTGCCTACATATTGGCTACTTATGCAAAGCTAGAAAATATGCGATTCAATTATCCGGACGCTTCATTTATCCGGACGATTTTGCTGGGAACCAAAGTGTCCGGATTAACGAGGCTCCACTGTATATGAGACTTATATATTATTGAAGAAATTTAGGGGGGGGGGGGTGATCATCTAACAAACATATTAAAACACATACAGTTTGAACACTAGATAACGGCAATAAATAGCGAGAAAATATTATGACATTTTCCCCGCGATACAACTATAGACCTGTACGTCGTGACGTACTTTTATATTGTGACGTCATATAGTATGAAGTGCACCGAGGTACATTTTATGATGATTATTTTAACTTTACTCGGGACACCTTAACCCTGCTGCGAAATTCTAATTCAAATATATTGTATATACCCAGGGCAAAAACAGAATATTATAGAAGATCTTTCAGTATTTCAGGAAGCACATTAAGGAATGCCTTGAGTCAAAATATAAGAAACTCAACAAATGTTGTGTGTTTTAAGAGAAATTATCTTAGAGATTATCACCATACTTTTTAAGCTTCATTTTGTTCCTATTTATCTTACATTCATAATTATTTCTTAAGTTTATATATATTCTACGTCTTTGAATATGTGTTTATTTTACTAATATATGTCTGTATGTATGTTATATGCAGGACCATATTGAAAACTAGCGTTATCGCTAAATATGTAATCCTGGATAAATAAAGGCTTTATTATTATTATATTATTATACCAGACCGAAATTCTATAGACAAATTCAGAAGTAGAAATTACCTCTAGCTTCAGCTCGCACAACTCTACACTAACTAAATCATGATTTTTCTACAAAGGGAACAAGATACCCCTCGATCCGAAAAGAAAGAACTATAGATATGTCACTTTCCATGGGAAAATGATTGAAACAGTTTTTTCCATCATTTTAAAATTTGCCATTAAATTGAGTTTCTAAAACCGGAAATCCCTAGAGATAACTAAATATAAGGGGGGGGGACGATGTTCCGAAAGTAACTAGAAAATGTGCTATTGATTGATAATGAATGCAAGTAAATTAAGTATTCTTTGATTGATATTGACCAATAATATTCACATTTGAGCATAACTATAAAGTATCATGGAACAAATATACATCAGGAAATAATTCCCTAGTTTGACAATATACCGACCCACAGAAGTTTGTGACTTTATATTTTGACCAATCAAATGAGCTAAAACAATAGGGTCCTCCCACCACCATGAATCGCGGACAAACGTCAGGCATCCGTCATTATTGGTATAGTAATTACAGATTTCTTTTGGATGTGAAAGGTGAAGATAACGAACAGTGATCAATCTCATAACTCCTTTAATCGATACAAAATAAATAGTTGGGTAAACACGGACCCCTGGGCACACCAGAGGTGGGATCAGGTTTCTAGGAGGAGTAAGCATTTCCTGTCGACCGATCACACCCGCCGTGAGCCCTATATCCTGATCAGGTAAACGGAATTATCCGCAGTCAAAATCAGTGTGCCAAGAACGGCATAACAATCGGTATGAAACACATCAGACAGCATTTGACCCAATGATCAGTTGTATTGACGAACTAGATCGTTATAACGACCATAAAAGTTAAGAAATGCTGACTTCATTTGAGATTGTTGAAACCCCTGTATCATCAACTTGTTTGTCAGTAGCTTACCTCGATTTAACAACTGACAATACAGAACAAGCTCTTGCGTATCGAATCAGTTCAGGGATATAAACACCATATACAGGTGATCATGGAATATTGCTACATTAATATGGGAAGTTAACGATGGAGAAACTGAAATCATCGCGTTTGTCATACAGTTGAGTTGTCAGTTTGCCGTTATTGTCTACTTTCAATAAAATATCTAAGTATGCAGCAGATGTTGACGAGTATGTGGTATCTTTTATTTCGAGCTCACAGGAATATATCGAATCGACATATTAGTGAAAGTTATTATTGTTAATAGACAAAACGTAACAAGCTTTAAAGACCGAGAAAATAAGCACCGCGTTCAAATTTACCTGGTCTGTGAACCCGTGTCAATCAGGGGAAATTAAGCTTCATATTGGCTGCTAGAAATTGATGGACATTTAGTTACTAGTCCTTGTATATACCTTATCTACCTAATCTGGCGATCGAGGTGTCCGTGCAATCTTTTGATGCTTACCCTCCTGTAGTGAATCAAAAACGCTGCGGAGCTCTACATATTTTCGATTTATCATTCTTAAAATCACTTCGTTATTCAGTTTTAGTTGAACAATAGATATGTAGTCACCGAACTGTCATTTTTATACCTTAAAGCAAATTTGACAGAAATGTTCCATTTTCATAAGCTTAATAATTTTTCGCTATTTCTTTCTCCACGAAAGACGGTTTCAACAATTCGATCAAGCGTATTTTGATATTTAAAGTTGTAAACAAATGTCATACATTTAGTTTCATTTACAAAGAGAGCATTAGTTGAAGAAAGATACGACAGTGTTTCATACTCACAACCGGTCACTTTGGTAGGATTAATATCCATCATGGAATCACCATTTGAACTCGGGATAACTGCAGTTGGAGTTAGATTATATCCTGCAGAACAAAAATCAAAGATAGTGGAATAAAGAGTATTTAAGGCATTTCAATGAAAAGGGTTTTTTATCATTCAAAGCAGGAATATGTTACCGGTATCAAATTTTAAATCAAGGTGAATGAAAACCATGAATATAAAGAACAATATTCATTCTCGTAAATACTTTCTTTTACTTTCCATTTCGTCTAGTTTTAAGTTAGCTACATAAGTACTGATAGTTGTCCCTAAATATCCACTCATTCATTTTCCTCAATTTTGTTTATTATTATATTTTACTTCAAACATATTAAAGCTATATGGTCCGAATTACAACATTTTTTTTCATCTCGTAAAAACGCTATTAAATCATCGCACGTATGTAGTTATGAGGCTGTATGACATGTCATACATGATTCCACCTGTTTTAACCAAACTTATTTGATTTTAGAGCGATGTTTACAAATAACTGCATCACTCTGCCATTTCAAGTGACAGTCACGTGACCAGTTCAAACTGTGGTCTTATCTGTGTAAAGCTGTGTATTTTGTTACAACAGTACCGTGCCATAAGTTTAATGGAAATAAAAATATCAAATACCTCTTAGTAATTCGTTGTTTTACGCTCTTTCAGCATTAAACTAGACAGTTGTGTATGAGTTAATACATCATGTTGGGATTCCCTGAGGCGCGTGGGTCTATTTATAGACGTCTAACACTGTATAATTTATGCGTTATCTGGAACACCTCGGGCCTTACACCGAAAACACGTGTTTTGGGTGAAAGGCCCGAGGTTTACCGGATGATTTATATATGTACCACACAATATTTACTTTTTAAATAACATTATCACTGGTTGCTTTTACATGCAGATATTTTCGATCATGTAATTAAGGGAAAGTTAATAACTTTATAAAGTAATTAATCTGCTTTAAAGTAATCATGTACAAAATATAATACATGAAGATCGGGTCATCCAGCTTTGAATATCAACATAAACAATCAGGCTTATTTTGAAGGTAGTGAGATTGAAATGATCTCTTTGCAGCCTCCAAAGGATTTTTTTAAAGTCAAAATTGAGTAAAAATAAGATGAAGGCCTATAAGAGTTTTATTAACACCAGAAATATTGCTTGTCATACAATGTATATACTCATGTAAGTTAATGTCACAGAGTTACAAAATCAACATGAATTTAAGACTCAAAAAGATGATTTGACCAAATGTACGCTAAATATGGCGTTTCGCAGTCACTCTGATAACAAAAATTCGGCTCATTAAATTTCTTATTTTATTTTTACAATCAGTCAAGTATTAGGGGGGGGGAATACCAAATTGGGTTACATCTTTAACTACGTCAAATTTTGTAATTTTAATTCCCTCCATTCCAAAAATGAATTTAAAAAAAATATCGACAGCAGAGATAAACTACTGACATTTCTACAGGTTAGGTGTTTAATTATTGAATGAATGATTTTTTCTTTTTCGTTGGATGAATGTATATAACATACAGGAGGGAACACCGCATCATTGCATGTAACATCATCTAAAGAGTGAATCCGCCAAAAAACCATGCAAAATACCAAAAGGATAGTCGCAAGACAAGAATTTTGTTGTTGTTTAATAGTTTCTTCATATGTGTTAAAAGTCAAAATATCATCCTAAAATTGTCCGATCCCGCATCTATTTTTTAGTATCAGCTTATTTGCATAAAAGTAGCGATTCCTAACAAATTTATGAGGAATATTTGCACAATTTGGTTGGCTCGAAAATAATTTATTACAATGCATTTCTTTTCAAATTCTGTTTTTGTTATAAAAATGCGTTATCAACAACACAATAAATACTGTAGAAATGAATACTGGTGATTAGATTATTGATATGAGGTCTTGAGATAGACTCACATCAACAATTAAGATCCCCCTTTTTGAGAAGCTAATTTCTCCGAAGAGCAGGTAAAAAATATATTAAAATAATGATGTTCTTTAGACTAATCCTAGACTAAACCTATCATTGGGTAAAATGCTCTTTCACATGTTTCATAAATGTATTCAATTAAACTTGATTTGTCTGTTGGTGTCAACACAATTCAATCATTACATAAAATAGATACATAACCATGTCTTCTAACAATGCAGATAATAAGAAAGGTTTACTAAAAGGAATGAAAATAGATAATGACGTCTTTGTACTTGAGTTATGAAAAAAATCATGATTTGAGAGTTTACGGACATATTAGGAGTAATGTCAATTTCTAAAACTTCATATAGTTTTCAAAGTCTTGTCTTAAAATTGAAAATGGAACTTAATAAAATGAGGGTTAGAGACCAAATTTTTAAATAAATTATTGGCGAAAATACTGAATTTTTATACAAAATCTCGAATAAATCAAATTCAACTCTTTTAAGAATCAGTGTTCTGTTTGAAAAAATATCAACCAAATTAACCATTTACAACATTTGATCTAGTTCCAAGTTTCAACTACTTGTATCATAAATTAAATACACGTATAGGAGTATAAGAATAGAAGATAGATTAGATGAACCAGAAACTGTAATATCATGCAGATTTAAAACTTTTTGATTAATCAATCCCTTCACCACAATATATAGTCTCTGCAAAACCCTTTCAAAATTTGAATTGGCACAATTTTTTTTTCAACTGGATAGAGATCAGTAATAGAAGTGTGATATGTTTGCACCAATGGGATCAGTATCGAACTAGCAAATACTTCGTTGTAGCATCCTGCGAAATTTTGCTCAAACGCCCGGGAGCTAACTTCGATAAGGATTTATTCCTATACTTTTAATTGAAACCATATTTCTTGTTGTGAATCATTCAACATTTATCTTCTTTAGTGAAGACCGCTAAATCCAACATGTATGTGTTCTAGAAGTCAATCCAAATACTATATATATAATCAATATACAAACATACGTTGATTTACATTCGGCTAAATTGACCTTTAATTTGTATTTGCGAGGGCCAAATGCAAAAGGACTAAAATCTAGTATGTACATTAGTAGGCAGGAGAAAGACATTTTGATTTCAAGAGAGATGGAGGCATCCTGTTAATATTAATAAGTCACCAAAAATATGTAATCTATAATAAAGAAAAGTGCTTTAGAATCGGTAACTCTGGAAAATTCGTATTATCACCTTTGATCACATTCATAACTGAAGTTATAATGAGTTTTATACAAGTTTGATTCAACAAAGCATTGAAAAATAATATTTCTTGTGACGGATTTATCCAACGTCAAGATATGTCCCGTATATTGCTTTAAATTTAAACTTTTATTAAACCATCGGTAACTGCTGTTCAATTGTACACCACAATCAGATTACATGTGATGTTCTCTGTGGGTTTTCCGCTGAACAGCGAGTGAAATATGGTTTTAATCCTGACAGCAATACGTGGCTCTGAAATAAACATCGCATTACAATAGTATAAGATAAACAATATGATCTAGAATTTTTAGGTTATTGACTGAATATGTCAATTCTGAGGTCGTTTTGCAGTGAAAAAGACTGTGCATGTAAGTTCGTATCCGCCAACCCACCGAAGGCAGGGATACCTCACGATGTGAAGTCAATAACCTGCTATCAAATTTTTTACATTTTGAATTCGGCTGACGACTTTTCAACAGTAGTGAACACTTCTCAAATAAATGTAAAATAAACATTCTAAATCTAGAAGGCCTAACTACCAGTTTGTATTTTCGGTAACATACAAAGTATTAACGAAGTCATAACCATCGGTGTATGTGACGGTGCAAGGTAAGGAGTGTCATATAATAGGTCATTTGATAGCTCTTGATTAGAGGGAGATAATTTAAATCTCTATTTAAAAGAGCATCTAGGACAATATTTGACCACAGGCACCGGGTTCCAAAATCAGTGGGTTTGGTGTTGATGGAATGCTGTTTTCTTTTGTTGTGTGGAAATCGCTCTGTGGGTGAGTATTTCATAGAATAGTTCCCTTAATTCAACAAATATCGGGACAAAATGTGTACATGGGTGGTGTAGTCATTATATGAATGCTACTCAATGACAGAAATAAACCATGACATTGTATATCCTTGGTGAACAGTTGGGGTGCTCTTCCCTCCAACTATATATTTTTCTGATTTTCTCATTAACAATGATGTTGCTGTCCTTACCGATGATTTAGTAGGTTCTATAAATGATATCCAACCACTTGGAAGAGTTTACACGTACTTAACTTGGAATAAAACGTCATAATGAGGCCAGGGCTTGGTTACTAGTTAATATGGAGGTTTAACACTATTGATATCCTAATGATATTTCTGGGTTGGGAATAATTTACGAACTTATCTTTGTCATTTACCTTATATTTGGTATAAGAGGAGAAATATTACTAAAGGGCCACACAAATATATTTTGAAACATCTTTTTACAGACGTATATTCTGCTTTCAAATTCATTCATTCGCTGTTCATTATCTTCACCTTTTCATTACGTATACAAATATGCTCTGGGATTTGACACCTGTTTAGTTAGAATATATTTTTGCATTGAGTTTAGCTAATATTATAGGGTTATTGAACTTATATTGGTGAATATTGTCACGAGTTGGCTGTGAAAATGCACGAGCTTGCGAGTGCATTTTGACAGCCAACGGGTGCCAATATTCACCTATATAAGTTCAATAACCCTTTTATTATATAGTTAAAGTATTTAGTTGTTAAATTATATCCTTTTAACTCAAACTACTCCAAAATAGACGAGAATTCATCAATATTGGCAGTGTGCAATAACAGCATGCATTTCTTAACTGTTCAATATTTAATCCGTCATTAATGCATGAAGCAAACTGATTTTGTAAATGGGGACATCATAATTTATGTACAGTAAAACATTTTGCTTAAGTAAATATCAAATAATGGCTCTGTCAGATTCGGAGGACCGTCGTCTGCCATTTTGGCTTGTTTACGTCGTTACGGTAACGTCAATATTGAACGCTCATACTCGGAATGTTTCGGGCGCATACAATTTACGCAATGCAAAGTTAGCGTTCAATAAATTCTCAGGATATTGAACGCTAACATTCTCTAGATTTTACGCAGATGTTATATTAGACTATTTATTAGCTATATAATAAATATATATATTTAGAAACGCTTGATAATCCGCACACAAATGGTGTAGTTAGATTTAATATTCAGTCATGAGCAAACTCAGGAAAAACTCAAGTCTTTGACTTTCAAAACCAACGAGGCACTTACAATGTAACGTGTATCCCTTCCGCTGATTGTCCATTATTCAAGTAGACGTGCATATATTTGAAAACAAAACATACATCTTGTGCGAAACATGGATAAATCACATTGTCTAGTAGGCAAAAACAGTAATTACTTTATATCTGATCACTCAAATTTGCAAAAAATTATATGGATTTTTCATTGAAAAGCAGGATATATTCTTTGAGCCAAAGAATTTCAAACAAACTCAAAAAACCAGTCAAACTATGTTGCTAATATTATTTTTTTGAGCCTCGAAAATATATTTTCCTTGTTCCTATTTTGTGTAAGTGATATTTCAATCTGATTACATTGTATAGTTTTGCGATATCATATGAACTTCAACCACAATCATACTTGTATCATTCAAAAATGCTGAGAATAATCCGATGCAATCGGCTTTAACTGACGTTTGCAGAGGCTTTCCTTTCCAACTATGGGGCTTCTAACTCCTTAATGGTCTTTCTATTTCAATATAAAAAAATGTACGAGCATATTGTTTTCATTGTGCAGAAACCGGGAAACAGACGCAAACTATCAGACCAAAAGGAAGTTTACTGAGTCAAAACCCTCTCTTTTCAGATTCATTCTATTGATTGATTGATATTGACACTTTCAATGCTAATAGTTGTTTGCAATGCGCATGATAATCTTGATAAATACAGTACGTTGATTTTGTTGACTCATATCTACATTTCCAATAGTTTGACTTTGATATCTTTGCAAATTGTAATGATAGCCATTTCCCCATGAATGCGCTACAGTGGTGAACAATGTGCCTAAATGTATGAAGCTTACTAAAAATAGTACGTCTATTTCAACGACTGTGAATTCTGACGGAAGTGAAATTAGGCTGTAAATATAAAGAATATTGTTCTTCATGAAATATGCTGGTGTAAATCAACCCATTTCATGCATTTTAAAAACTGACATTTATTCCTTAGCAGGGGTTTTTAATGGTTATCTTGATAAGCATGCTTTCTTAATTTCAATTCTTAAACACAGTAATTGGATTGCAGACCTAATATTGCACATATTAACCAAGCATGTTTGCGTAATCTACTGTCCACCTGTTGCTTTACGAATTATACAAGGTGGTGTTTTATTTATCGCATTTTGTGGGTTGAAGGAGGAGGCTTTAATCGTTCATATTTGTTGTTTCTTTTGCAACAGCTTAGATATTATTCTTGTTCAAAAATGGATGAAATGACGTCAGGTCACAATCTACATATGAAAGACGAAGATAACGAACAGTGATCAATCTCATGACTCCTATAAGCAATACAAAATATATAGTTGGGCAAAAACGGACCCATGGACACACCAGGAGTGGGGTCAGGTGCCTAGGAGGAGTAAGCATCCCTTGTTGACCGGTCACACCCGCCGTGAGCCCTATATCCTGATCAGGTAAACGGAGTTATCCGCAGTCAAAATCAGTGTGCCAAGAACGGCTTAACAATCGGTATGAAACACGTCAGACAGCATTTGACCCAATGCGAGGTTGTATTGACGAACTAGATCGTTATAACGATCATAGAATTTGCGAAATGCTTACTTCAATCGAGACTGTTGAAATCCCTGTACCATCAACTTGTTTGTCAGTAGCTTACCTCGATTTAAAAACTGACTATACCCAGAACAAGCTCTTGCATATCGAATCAGTTGAGATATATAAACACCATTTGCAGGTGATAATGGAATATTGCTACATACATGTGGGAAGTTGACGATGGAGAAGCTGAAATCATCCCGTTTGTCATACAGTTGAGTTGTTAGTTTGCCGTTAATGTCTACTTTCAATAAAATATCTAAGTATGAAGCAGAAGTGGACGATATGCAGTTTCCTCCATTGTTCTGCAAATGATTTACCGGCAAACCTATGCTCTAGTCAAGTGATATGGTAGACCCCACATCTATATTTACTGATGAATGGGATCAAATTAAATTTGTAACATCCGCTACAGACATTGCATTTTTCAGTCCCCGGAAATACGTCACAATCGGAAACTGTACTTTACACCCTTGATGTAACGTTCCTAAGGTAATGGGTATGACTATATACAAAAATTAACCTCTAAAACTTCTAGCATGATTACTTGTATATTGTTCAACGTCCCGCTTGAGAATCATTCACTGATATAGAGACGCCATCATTGCCGGTGAATGGTTGCAAAATTTAGGCCTATGCTCAGCACTTTAGGCCTGTGATATTTTTCGTACAACACCTACGGTGATATGAATTTTGTATGACGCGGAACAATATTGCGGTAGCAACAAAATGGAACATGAACAGTCAAAAATATTGTGCCATCATTCTTAGAACGTCATATAGTTATAACAATATAGTTTACCAATACAACCTATCATTGGGTCACATGCTGTCTAGAAGTCTTCATGAGAGCGAAAAATTATCGAGAGGGACGTTAAACAATATACAATCAAGCATGCTGTCTGACTTGTTTCATACCGATTGTTAGGCCGTTCTTGACCCTCTAATTTTGACTACGGATAACTCCGTTTACCTGATCAAGATATTGGGCTCTTGACAGGTGTGACCGGTTGATAGGTGATGCTTACTCCTCTAAGGCACCTGATGCCGTCTTTGGTACACCAAAGGGTCCGTGTTTGCCCAACTCTTTATTTTGTATATCTAAAAGGACTTTTGAGATAGATTACTGTTCGTTATATTCACCTTTCATAGCAGGATTAAATGACAACTTTGTTGATACGATAAACAGAATGTTGATAAAGGCAAATTGAATAATGAAATTGCGTGTTACAAGTAAAATTGAATTATTAGTATAAATTCGCCAAGGTGAGATAAAGTGAATCTCATTGTTTAGTATGAAATGAATAAAAGGAATTACACTGTCTATTATAACTATGACAAAGTGAGCTTATTTAGAAGAAAGTCGTCAAGGTGAGCTGAATATGATTGATTGTTCTGTATAAAATCATAAAATATTGCACGAGTACTTGTTGTTTTAAACAGTCTGTAAACATGATGTACTACAAACAAGGAAGGATTGAATTACTAAAGTTATCTTAAATACATGTACTATCTTCTTACCTCTGTTCTAACCCTGACCCTTACCTTGAACAAATGCTATTGCTAGATGAAAGACGAACAACACAAAGTAGGGATGTCTTCTCTCCTCCATCTTTGTGTGTTATAGGCGAAGTGTAGGATGAGGAAGTAAATGCTTGTTTATAAATGTAGATAACGAGCGATGCTTGATGTTCCTTGAAATATATCACTACAGAAATAGCACAGTGATGTTATTTTCTTCATGTATTACGTGACGAAAGTTTATATAAAAGAAACTGAAATACAGAATATTGTTGCATCGTAGTTTTTATTTGCATCTTAACCAAATGTATCATCTTGGAGCAAATGAATTCCACATTACAATATTAATAAAGTTACAATGGAACAAACATTAAAATAAATCTATAATCACCAAACCCCTTACATTACTATACAGTTAATGTTATAATACAGTTAATGTTATAATACAGTTAATGTTATAACACAGTTAATGTTATAATACAGTTAATGTTATAATACAGTTAATGTTATAACACAGTTAATGTTATAATACAGTTAATGTCATAATACAGTTAATGTTATAATACAGTTAATGTTATAATACAGTTAATGTTATAGTACAATTAAAGTTATAATACAATTAATGTTATAATACAGTTAATGTTATAATACAGTTAATGTTATAACACAGTTAATGTTATAATACAGTTAATGTTACAATACAGTTAATGTTATAACACAGTTAATGTTATAATACAGTTAATGTTATAACACACTCAATGTTATAATACAGTTAATGTTATAATACAGATAATGTTAAAATACAGTTAATGTTATAATACAGTTAATGTTATAATACAGATAATGTTATAATACAGTTAATGTTGTAATACAGTTAATGTTATAACACAGTTAATGTTATAATACAGTTAATGTTATAATACAGTTAATGTTATAATACAGATAATGTTATAATACAGTTAATGTTATAACACAGGTAATGTTATAATACAGTTAATGTTATAACACAGGTAATGTTATAATACAGATAATGTTATAATACAGTTAATGTTATAACACAGGTAATGTTATAATACAGTTAATGTTATAACACAGGTAATATTATAATACAGATAATGTTATAATACAGTTAATGTTATAATACAGTTAATGTTTTAATACAGTTAATGTTATAACACAGTTAATGTTATAATACGGTTAATGTTATAATACAGTTAATGTTACAATACCACTAACCTTAAACTTAGAATACAAATAAACGAACGCCACCATGACACTAACATTAAAACGTATGCCAAACTAGATATAAAGGTACAATATGTATAATTTTACAAAGGATCTAAGATGTATTCAATGTTATGATACTCCTAATGATGCAATAAAGCAGACTTTACAAGACAGGTAACTTTACAATAAAACCACAGCTACAATAGTACTGACGTGATAATCCTACTAACGTTACATTGCTACTCATGTTACAATGCAAAGGAATGTTTCAGAACAGTTCACGTTACAATAAAACTCCATGTAGTTACATCCTGATAATAACCAAGTCGAATGTTTGTGTATTCTTTATTCTGAAGGTTATCTTCCTGATGAAGAGGAGTCTAACTCTAAAGTTGTAATATCATTAAGATGTACATTATCAAGTGTACAGTGACTTAAACCTTAGTGCACTGGACTACGGATAACTCCGTTTACCTGCTGAATGAAGATATAGGGATCACGGCGTGTGTGACCGGTCGACAGGGGATGCTTTTGCATCTGATCCCACCTCTGGTATACCCAGGGTCCGTGTTTACCCAACTTTCTATTTTCTATTTCTTATAGGAATGATCATTGTTCGCTATCTTCATCTTTCGTTCAAAAACATCCTGATTTTTATCAATTACCGTTTTAGATTCTAACGTGTATAAACTATGACTATTTTTAATTATCAAGCACCACCACCACGGTGTTTTATCATGATAATTTTACAGATATAAGACCTTGTCTTATTGGCATTTAATTTCCTTTCATTGTTTTTTATCGTTGTATTCCTCTTCTTACCCCTGTAAAGCACCGTAGAGTAATTTGTTTTATATGACGCGCTATGTAAATTTTATTATCATTAAAATTTTATCAATATTATTTTTCTGAAAATGTTAACTATCAAATTGAAATAAATTTCATTGTAGAAGTAACAAAATTTATAGCTTTACATTCAATGCAGAACATACGCAGAGCAAACAGAGAACAATGGGAACAACAAGGGTTTAAATGACGCATACCTAGAGCACACAGGCACACGATCCCACCTCTGGTACGCTCGGGGTCTGTGTTCGCCGAACTTTCTATTTTGTATTCCGTATAGTAGTTATGAGATTGATCATTGTTCGTTATTTTCACCTTTCGTCTGAATGAGTCTTTCAGATTTTGGGAATATAGTAACAATGGATAGAAGAATTGAAGAAGTATATTTAAAACAACATAACTCACTTAGAATATAAGAGGACAGGAAAAAGGGAAATACAGAATTGGATTTTGAAGTATTTGCATGTTTCAAATATCAGGAAAAATTAAGAATAGTTTTTATTTCAGCCTATAATATTTAGCTTCAAAAACACATGTATGTGACCCAGATATCCCTGGCCTCTTTTAAAAGACCGCAGATTATTTTACATGTAATTATTATTATTTTTTCATTGCAGAGGTGTAAATTTCTATTGTGCTCATATTTAACTCATCTTTAGAGCATATCAATTTATACATAGAAAGCTGTTCTGGAGCTTAAGAGTATAACGTTTCGCAAGAAAATAATGGTAATGCGAGTTATCAGTGGACAATAATATTAACCTATTGGATTAAAATCATCAAAGTACATAATATATCTAGATGAGACAACCCAGTAAGGGTATATTATGAATTAGTAACATCGGTGAAATACGCTCATACGCATCTGACATATTTTCATAAATAGAGAGATGATGAAAGACAATAGGAAAGAGAATCAGTAGCATTCTTATTTCGTGTAGGACAATACGCCAGTTTCGAGATACGAACTCTTCTGTGTAGGAGGTGCATTTAGTGAAACTTTGAATGACGAAGTGGGATAGAGTGGACCTACAGTCATCGAGAAAGATGACGAAATGTTTTGAAAGCGGCTTCTCTTTTAATATGTAAATGTGGGAAATACAATATAATATCGAAAGAAATGTTTTACTAAAGTGGCAACATAAAAACAATGTCATATTTGCAAGTAAGGTCTTAGATATGGTACTTATGACCAACGAAATAACGTGATATGATACGAATTCAATGTATTTAATTACTCCCTAAATACTTATAACTTACTTAGTTTGTGTATCAGTCGAATTTGGGTGATCTAAGAGTGTATGAGAAACTTAATGAGTACATTCACTTACGCAGTGATAAATATTAGTCCCACTCCCGCGTGTAAACAAATTGTTTCGCGCCTCACAATATACGAGAGTTCTCCAAAGGGAAATAACTCGGGTGTATCTCGAAACCGGCGTATACGGGTAAACACCAAATGTATGACGTAGTCCCTCCTATCTACTAGTCACATTGCTTTTGGTGAAATACAAATATTGTACATTATTCACCAAAAACAAAACTTTAATGTGTATCAGTCAACCTTTTCTTTAGCTGTGGGTAACCTGGTTGCATATTTCTATTGTTTACATGCTGTGCAATATTCATGCGACACACACACACAAGTCTATTCATATTTGTTCTTTGTCATTTATTCTAAAGAAATGACCTATTTCATCTTTATACTTTTATGGACTTTTATGGATGATGGTAGACAAACATAAAGGTAGTCAACTGAAAGATCGATAGGTTGACTGGTTGACGAATTGATAGGTGGACAAGTTTAGAGGGAGACTGATTGTGTCATTGCACATATCTACATGTCCTTATACCGTAGATGTGGCGATGTAACTTTCGTGTAACTTCGGTAAAATAGGGCTTTTGCGTCATGAGAAAGGAATTGAGTCTAAAATCATGAGCCAGGAGTAGACGGCTGATGTGCATAATATACATAGTATATTTCCACTATCTTTTCTAGGTAATGTTTGTATATTCAATGCACGTCCCGTTGAGAATTGTTCACTCATATAGAGACGTCACCAGCTGTAAGTGAAGTATCACAAATCTACACCTATTCTTAGCGGTTATGGCCGAGGCAGTGAGGGATTTTAAAGTCCCAACATACGCCTGTCATGACACGGGACCCCCGCTTTTATGGTTGTATCCGACAGATCCGTGGTTCTTACTTCTAAATGCCGAGTGTTTGACGAAGGAGAAATCACTACCTGTGTTAATGTATTGGGTTTGACGTGGACGTGGCTCCAGCGTTGTTCGAACCCACGACTTCCCAGTTACGAAGCGAACTCTCTACTACTGAGCTAAGACGACCCGTCATCTAGGTGAGGTACGAATTAAATTACTTTCTTGTATGACTTTGTGGAAATGAAAAATGTAGATTTCAATGTCTAGTATCAATGCTTGCAAATTCTCAATTTTGCTGATTATGTTGAATAGTCAGTACTGAGTTTTTTTTTCCTGATTGGATATGACAATCGACAGTTTTGTGTCGTGGAGGATGTGTCAAATGAGGAAGAAAATGTTTGTTTATAGATGTATAAAACACGCGATACTTGACCTCTTTTAAGTAGGTCATTATGGAAATAGCTTTAAAGTGTTGATTGATGGAACCTTATGATTATGAATTATGAAACTCTTTCGAATTATACCTTTTAATTGCATATTGGTCTTCGATGGTTTCTTACCAAATGCAGGATCTAGTAAATGTTCTTCCAATGCACTATCTTCACAAAAATACTAACCGCTATCAAGGAGAAACGTCAGGTGTATGTGCTGCAACACATGGGAAGTTGAAGATAACGGGATGATTTCAGCTTCTCCATCGTCAACTTACATTATTTATGTAGATATAAACCATTATCACCTGCATATTGTGTTTATATCTCACAATTGATTCGATACGCAAGAGCTTGTTCTGCGTATAGTGAGTTTTTAAATCGAGACACGCTACTGACAAACAAGTTGATGTTTTGGACGAATACGGCATATCTTAATTCGTTTCGCTTTTAACATTGATTGGCAAGCCTATAACCAAAACGAAAAAAGAAAGAAAGATAGTCTGCGTTGTAAATACGTTTATAGATTAGTGTAGTTGTAGTTTTAGATGTGTTTATATGTAGGTTTTGTTATTACTCAATGTTAATATTGGTCACATCTATTCCTTTGCCCCGAAGAAGGGACAGGTCGTCCCGGAATTTTGACAATTTCGTGGTTCGTGTCGTTGGTCATTTTAGTGATCCGTATATATATATATATATATATATATATATATATATATAGTTTTCTCCATAGAGTTCACATTTGTGCTAATCATGTTTTGATTTTCATCATCACTGAACCAATATGAAATATAGTTATTAGAGACTGATATGGCGAGTATTTTGCCGCAATGCTCAATGATATTGTTATCAATATTCTATATCACGTGATTTATATATTCAATAATCTCGTGGTGTGTATTCATATCTCGTGATTTACATGCACATTCAATATTAATATTCTGATTTATAGTAATAACAGCGAGTTTTTACAGGAAAAAAATCCACGTATAATAGAAAATTAGGAACTGGTTCACGTTTTTAAAAAGTAATTTTCATTTTCGATGTTTTTCAAAAAATGAAAATACAACTCATTTAAAGATGACAACCAAAATCTGGGAAATAAATATCACGCCATGAAAAGTATGCCGGTGTGAGGTGTCGCTGTTCATCCTCTCGACGAATTAAAGGCAATAATTTGAAAAAGCAGAATCCGACTTAATTAATCAAACTTTTCCCTAGTTAACTGCTATACTTGAATAATGGAAATACTTATTTGGTTTGTTAAACGGAAGATGAAGGTTGCAAACATTGATGAGAAAATGCACAATCCGATCTGTACAATTATTTCTGCAATGTATGTCACCTTTATCTTCCGCTTAAAAAACCATAAAGATATTTTATCTATTTTTGCATGGTATTTATGCAAATATTTCATAAGATAAAAATGATTATTCAAACGCAACATCTGAAAACAACCCGACCTTGACATGTCTTCATATTTGGTAATGATTTCCCTATTTCAACGATGGTAGAGAGAAATAGTCCAAAAAAAAATAATTAACTTTAAACACATAAAATAAACCATCACAACAGGAATGACTATTGAATTACAAGTTCACTTATATATCATTGCACACTTCTAGTTTATTTATTAGTATTTCAAATAGTACTTCATGGAGTGCATATTCATACGTGGTCAGACGACATCATACACGAATTTAGCTAGATTGAAACAAACTGTCTTCAATTTAACAGTGGATGTAGATAGAGAGATATCAAAAGATTTATTTAGAATATGAAAGGCTTGAGTAAGCATTGCGTTATATTTCACGCGCATAATAGACAGAAAATATCCCTTATTAAACTCGTATACTCAGTTGAGTAACTCTCTTATCTACAGAAGATGGATGCTCTATGTAAGCAAGAATATACCCAGGTCCGACATCACATGGAGACGGACTCATCTGATGTGTATAAAACTCCGTATCGCAGGTAACCATGACGATTGATCATGGCAAATAGGTGGATTTATGTTATTTCTCTGATGAGATTCCGCCATATAAATGAAGAACACGCCAGGAACGATGGTAAGTAACATATCGTGGTCGCTAATTTATATTACAGAAATTCCGACAAAGAAATTATATCACGGACGTCTTAAATCGAAATAATTCCTTGTCTATGTACATGTACATACATTAATTACATGTACTTATATTGATATACAATGCTCGCATAGGGCGAGCTAGTTTGAATAATCGCACATGAAATATAATATCAAATTTGAATAAAATCATTCAAAGTTAAAATGACGCATATCGCCTTATTTTCATTTTAGTATTGGCTGTTTGTATTTCAGAATTTTTACAGGTATCTAGCAATTGTTTGCTACTGGAAATGCACGATCCAACATCTACTCTATTTATTTATTCATTTGCGAATTAATCGTGTTTCCTACATATAATGTTATGTCTATTACTGTTTGTATAATCAGCGTCATACTTTATTTTTATTTTTTGTATGTAAATGGCGTTTCGTCTATTGAGTTGTTTTCTACTAAGCGCATTTACCTTGACAGGTGCCATATCTGTTCCTAGCTTCAACATTTGGCATTGTTATCGGGTTTTTCTCGGGTTTAGAGGACTATATTAATTTCCCAACCGACGCCGATTTCACTGAAGTGTTCAACCTGACGTCTTGGATCGACAATGAAACTGTGGGAGACAATATTTTGCATTACCTTTTACTCTGCCCAGATCAAGATATGTGTATCGGAGAGAAATTCAAACGGACTTATCCTTTCTCCTTACAACCAGCCTGCGCTCCATGCGAATGTAACGATTCGTGCGTGAGAAGAGCAACATGCTGCCCCTCCAAATTCTATAGACAGATACTTGCCCCGGATTTCATTCGATTTCCGCTGACTTTTGATGACAAACAAGGTCCCCAAATGCATTGCCTGGAACCATTCTGGAACATGAACACCGAAGTTAAATCTGGACAGTCGTACTGGATGATCAAGACCTGTCCAGATGGCGCTGCTTGTATATCCCCACCATCTAGAAATATTACGAATTCTACCCCAGTCACGTCCTTAGTTACCATGGAAACATACATTAGTGTTGAATGTGCTCTTTGTAACAATGAAGAATTATCAGACCTTGTTTTCTGGGAGAATAAAAAGTTATGCAGCAGTAAATCCGCCCTCCTGTCAAGAGAAAAACCGGAAAAGCTTTTAAAGTCTGTATTTGAACAGTTTCCTGTCTGTAATGTTGGTTTCTACCCGCCTGCGTCCGTTCAGAGTGTGGTGCACTCTTGCTTAGCGTACACGCATGATGTGAAATGTGAGAACATGATAAAAATAATATGCAGAATTACCTCATCGAAGCTTGCCGGGAGTACTACTTACCTTACTATGCTTACAATGGATTCTACAGAAACATATATTGTGCAATGTGCGAGTTTGACGCAAAGGATATGTACATTCAGTACGAGGTTTTGGGAACATTCAGCGACATTGATACCATGCTAACCTCCTTTTCCGCCCTGTTAGATTTTAAGATAGAGGGGAAAAAAAACGATCGCTAACAACATGAAATGTGCAGCTAATCAAATATTTGATGAGAAATTGGTAAGTTGTTATTTTATTTCATCTTTTTATTCATAAGTAAATATATATTTTCAAAAAAAAATCCATTTAGACCATGATATCAAGATATACCATGACAAAATCCAGGTACATTGTGTATTATGAAAAATTCGTGGAATACCTTGACACAATACAGGTAAATTGTATATCGTGACAAATTCCAGACATATATTAGGCAATCCAGGTATATTGTATTTCGTGACAAATTCCAGGCATATATTAGGCAATCCAGGTATATTGCATATCGTGACAAATTCCAGGCATATATTAGGAAATTCAGGTATATTGTATATCAAGACAAATTCGTGGGATACTGTGACACAATCCAGGTACATTGTGCATCAGATAAATAACAAATATGCCGTTACAGAATCTATGTACATTGCATATTGGAAATATTCCAGATAAACCGTGACAAATTACATGTACATTGTATATAGTGACAAAATCTAGATACATTGTATATCGGACGAATTCCAAGTACATCGTTACAATTTATTATACAAGACGTGAGTAGTATAAACCCCTCGATGGGAAGTACTCGGCAACTCCGTAACCACAAAGAAACCACGTATGTAGATCGACGCCATCAGAGGCTGTTGCTATCTGTGCATAGATTTAATATTGACGTCACAATCGTAGGTTACAATATAAAATGCGAGCTGTGGAATCCATCATTTTACATATCTAAGGTATTCTACCACTATCGATTTCAAATTATATTCTATGTACTAGAGTGAATAAGTCATTAACGATACCAAAACTGAATCTGTGTTGAAAATCTAAATAACACAGGGATTTGGTTTTAACTATCTAACTTCATACACATGCGCGCTTCTGGCTAAGGAATACATCGACTCGATGTAGTCTTTGCACCGATCCACGTCTGAGTCTTTTTTCCAGTTACAGGAAATGACGAGTGTGATTCGATTGATAACCTACCTAAATGGGTGGTAAAACGAGTACACTTTGGTATCAACAGAGAACACTGCACTGAGCTCAGGAGGACTATGCCGTCATAATGACATAGTGGCACTATAACGTAGGGTTGTCGGGCTAGGGATTGGAGCATTATGATGGAAAAATGACAATGAAAAATCGACAAAGCCTGAATAACGTAAAATTAGCTCGGAGGAGCAATACAACGTATTGTCGGCGTGGTAAATAGTGTTAAGAATAACAAATGATTTTAATCCTCTGTAAAAATAACCCATGATATTACGTTGATTGTTAGTTTAGTTTGAACAGTTGTAAGTTTTAACAAAGTTTAAAGTCCGCAATACCACACACAAGTTCAATTTTTATGCTTCCTGCCCAGCTTTCTCTTTTAGGAGATCGCTTGCATGTCTTTCTAGGGGGTAGTGGGTTACTCCATCTTGCGGAATCCTTCTTTGGTAATGTCGTGACGAGGGCTTTGTGCCCGGTACCTCGCCAATCATAGCGTTTGCCAATTCTAAGATATCTAGGCGGGGACGATCTCTGATCCAGTGTCCTAACTGTCTGTATTTGTAACAGGGTTTTGTTTACTTTAGTTTTCTTGATTTTCTGGGAGCAATATTGCGACCAATGTCCCGTTTCCTCACACGTGTAGTAAAGATTAGTGAATACAGCTAGCTAGTTCCTTCCTATTGGTGGGTCTGTCCGATAGGTCTTTTGTTCCTCGGGCTCTACCTGCTGCTAGTTCCTAAACTATTTTAAGAGAATGCACATGTGTTGGTAATATCATATCTCAGGACGGTGATTTAGTTGACTTTGCCGCCTAAAGTGCCACTGATGATGGCGAACTCTCCCATGGCCAAGGGGGATTTTACAGACCAATCTCTAGTCCTGTGGCATCTTGTGTCTCAGGAAAATACAATCTTAACCCTGGGTCAGTATTAGTCTGGCTGGGTAGATAATCTACAGCCTGGGCCATCTCCAGTTGATTGACAATGTAGGGTTCCTCCCGCTTCTCATCAGTCAGGTAGTCTTTCTGTGGTGCCATTTGCTGTTATACCATGTGATCTATATTCTGAGCTCTGTCAATGATTCTACTTGTTTCTGAACCATGCCTCCTAGAAGGTGCCTGTAGACAGACGGAGCTCTGATACCTGGGGTCCACTCAAATAGCCAACATAATTTCTAGAACATTCTAGGGTATCATGTAAAAACCTGTTTTATGTAAACGTCTGTTGCATTTTGAAAAAAAAAATAGCTTTTCTAGAATAACTGTGGTGTTATGGAAAAACTGTTCTAGAACATTCTGCCTCGCGATTATGACGCAATTATTGCAGCGCGTGCTACATGTAGTGTGCTTTAGTGAACTGCATTCAACTAATATTGGTGTTTGAAGTAGTGCTGAAAACGGGTTATGTATGTGTATTTTATTTTAGTAGCACTGAAAGGGTGTTTTGTTTCCTTTCTATTTTAATTAATCTGCTGATATTTAATCTGTACAGAATCAACTGTATATTTTACCCTAAGAAGACCGTAAAAGTGTCTGGATGACGGTAGCTGATGATTGATAACGATTTCAATCTAGGATTCACGGTATCAAGGAAATCGCGCATCCCGTATGCGTAAATACTTTTAAAAGTGTAAATGATTTTTTTTTTTATGACTTTGTTGTATGCATCCTGCTTTTATATGTTATAGGGACAAAACTGTTAAAACATATTATCTGAGTTTGATGAGTTTCTCAGATAGGGAATTCTATTTCATTACTTATGAAGACAATTCTAACAGTTGGATTAAAATCATTTGCAAAAAAAGTTTCTATTGCACATGGAGTATTTAGCATTTTGATAGTTTTACGCGGTGGAGAAATGAATATTAAGAGGTCAAGAAAGTGTGTTTGACCCCGAACTCTTTGGTTCTCTTTTCTTTGGATATCCGGAATAGAATAAAAATACTTTCGATGATGAATTCAACCTTTCAGAATACGTTATTCTGAATATTAAATCAAATGAAATCGTAGAAAACTGGGTTGATAATTTCCCCACTGAGGTAGTCTACCCCCTCCCCCTCACAAATGGACAGCAATGAGGGCCCTGCCGATGGTGGAACAGGTGTGGTAGCAGTACGAAAATCTTGGTCGCAGAAACTGACGTAGAGCCAGTATCTCTACCGACATGAGACCTTGTTAAAGGACCTCAATTCCCCATCACCACCCCGGTAACGCATCCAGTACCACCAGTGACGCCAAGGGCACATACAACATCATCACTGATGCTTGGATATACCCAGGTGCCGTTGAGCGATTCACTAGTGTCACCGGTCGATTCACCAATGTCACCGTCCCAGAGAAGCCATCAGCGAGTCCGATTCAGGCGGCCGTTTCACTAACCGATCGTAGATCGTAAACGTACGATTACGTTTAAGATCATTTGACTCGCACGTATACAAGCGTTTCACGAAACCTATCGTAGTCGTAACACTTACGATTGCGATTTACGTCTGACTTTTTAGAACTCTTTTCTCTATAGAGGTAGATTTAAAATTAATCCTACCATGGAAAGAAATATCCATTCATTACTTCTTCATGGTTTTAAGCATATCCTTATCGTCTGCAGTAACCCATGCAAGTTGTCAACAAAAATAATGGAAATTTTGAGCCCGATCTCTAGTGTAACGTAAAGAAAATTCCTAGAATGTTTAAACAATTGATAGAATAATTTTTATTAACTTTCATGTAACTAAAATTGGGGGGAAAATGATACAAGAAATAGTATAAAAGATTTACATTTTAGAATTTTAAATGTCATGTATCGATCTGCTCATGTGAGCCAAGTTTCCATCAATAAGTAAACTATGTTCAAGATTACTAGTAAAAAAAATAAATAAGATAATGAAATGATATTGATAAAAAGAAATAATAAAATGAAAATAAAATTGCAGACAAGTATAGGAAATTTGATCCTGCATCAAACCATGGACATGTACTCCGGCTTTAATCATTGTTATAAAATACGATGTAACACTAATAACATATCTATTCACTTATTTGTATAAATTTCAAACAAATCATGGGCTCAATTTGTTTCTTAAATGACTTGAAATTTATTTTCCCCATACGTTTGTATTTTATATAAAAAATTTATGTAAGCATACGCTAACTATGATGTATAATCCAGATCTTTTATTAAAAATTATTATCGATATTGCACTTTATGATGATTGATATTTATGTTGTGTAACGTCCCTCACGTGAAATTTCGCTAATATGGAGACGTCACCATTGCCGTTTTACGTTTTACGGCCATTGATCAGGGAGGAATCTTTATCGTGCCACACCTGTTGTGACACGGGACCTCAGTGTTTGCAGTCTCATCCGAAGGACCGCCCCATTTAGTCGCCTCCTACGACAAGCAAGAAGTACTGAGGACCTAGCTATTCTAACCTGGATCCTCACGGGAGTGCACTTTATAACAAGGGGTCGGAACCCCAAGGGTCCAATAATGACCCTTCCCTTGTCTGTGTATACATATAGGTCAAGTATATATGTTTAATTTCTAATGACCTTCATTAAACTACAGAAATGATCCACTTGCAAAATTGGGATTTTAACCCCTCTCCCATTACCAAATCATTTTATTATCATATTTTTCCTTAAAATGTGCATGTATTATGCAGTTAGTCAGTTGCATCAAAGGTATTGATCTGACGGGGAAAAATAGCTGAGTACGTCGAATCGCAACGTCTCGGATTTAAATCAACTGTTACTAAAGAAACTTAATTTCTGAACATGTCTATGAGAATATTAATGTCTTGAATTCTGCCTAATGTTAAATATACATGTAATCTAACGGTGATGCAGGCAAATGTAGCAATACCCCCCCCCCCTCATTACATTTCTATTACATGCAAAGTTTGACATATTGACTAATCCCCCCACCCCCACCCCCTCCTCATTTTTTAAAGTATGAATTGATGCATTGCCTATACATTTATTTCAACAGACTGGTCACAGGGGCTAGGCCCGTTTTGAACCCGAACTCTGTGATACAATGAATTTACTATATTTGTGGTATCACAGAGCCCGGGCCCAAAACGGACTTGACCCCTGTGAGACTGACGCGTAATAAAGAAGGACAACTCTAATTGATTTAAGATTCGGGCTCGGATTGTCAATATTTTTGTGCGAAAGCAGACTGCAAGTCATTGTGATTGTTTTCTTCCTACAAAGTATAAACAAACTCAGTCAGGTAAATACTACCACAAAATGATCCCAGGCGGGCCAGCATGGCTTCCATATTGCTCATTTGCGTGCATGTAGGAGCAATTACGATAGCCCTAGACCACTCGTAGGGTTACGATCAATACTGATCGTAAATCGCAAATCGTAACTTTTAGTGAAACGGTCGTACGTGCTACGTTCACATTTAAGTCTACGTTTACGATCTACAATCGTTTAGTGAAACGGCCGCCAGATTGTCCCGGGCACACCACCACCATCACGATCAGTTATTCGCCTTGCAGTTACGACTTTTCCAGTTAGGCCATTCCACACACGTGTGGCACGTCATCCTCTGCGGGGGCACACAATTATTGTCTCCAAATGGTTTCATTTCGTGTCTCCGATGCGATTCAGGTGTCCCATATGTTGGCAAGATGAGTCACAGTCCTACATCAAGTACAGAGAATGCAGACAATGCCCTGTTTTCTGAGGTGTGTGGTAAAATTAAAAGCCAGACACCACACCCTGGGACGTTGTCCTTTATGTCGGAAAAACGGTCAGTCTAATTCTAGGCAGTAGAAATCCAAAAAATAAAATCGGTTTTAACAGACCACGGTCCCTTTTCAAGGTCACCTACTATTTATGAAAATACATTTTAAATGAAAAACTATTCACAATCCAAAGTATAAAATTATTTCGTGAGACAATCCAAACCTGTTTATCATGAATATAAGCACATTCATAAATTATTTTCTATAACGAGTCCAATTTACTCCATTTAATCTTACAAAGAAACGCAAAAGACTTGTAGGGCAATGTTACCAATGACAATTCGTCAAAAAAAATGTTGAAACAACAGTTTTTGTTGTCCACGGTTGTCTTGATAGAGTGGGATACGTTGAGTATCTTCGCCGTATTCCCAGTGTGCTAGGAAACAATCACATCAGGGTGTGAATAACTAGGTATGATGCAAAAGATGCAAAAAGCATTTTTTTTTTTTTATCTCTGATGGTTAGATGGGAATTTTTGCATTATCCATTTTTTGTTGAAGAAGCAACTGTCTATGATGTCAAAAAGTATAATCTTTAATCTATCGTGAGGAATGGTTGTGTGAAGAGTAAAAAGTCGCTCGTTTTGATGTTGTTGATTTGAGAAAAGTTTTGTGATTTCAAGTTTATTAAAAGTTCTCTAAAAAAAAAATTTTGAATCTACATTTGATTTACACCACTTCGCGCAGTACGTTTGAAGTTTCTCCTTCACAGCTTTTGATATTTTTGTGAGGAGGAACGATGGGGACATGGTAGAATATTTACTGGATCCAGCAATGTATCTATGTTTGTAAGGGTTTTTATGAAGTTTAGGAATTCAGTATCTATATGGTAACTCATATTCATTTGACCCATTGACTGGGATATTCAATGTGTCAAAAACTGAAGCATCATTTTGAAGAATTTAGTCTTTTGAAAGTGCAGTTGGAGTATAGGTACGATTACCAAAAGTGAAAGTAATGCCAGGTTTGTTTAAAATACAGTTGCAATACTGTCAGCTGGATCCAAAACATGTTCCTCATGTAACCTATCTAATTCTTTTATCACTTCTGGTTTACTGAACAGAGAGGGATAGATATGTACTTTTATTTCCATATGTCTAATGCGGGATTTTCATATTCATCTGATACTTTTAATCCACTATGACAATGTATCATGTTCTTTTTCATATTTAGCCTATCGTCTGGTATAATCCTCAACAGAACTCATAATAGAGATGAAGTTATATCGCCCATTTAAATACCTGGGTTCTCTGTATTTAGGACCTTTTAGAATAAGTGAAGTGAGGTCCTCATTCTCAATTATATCAACATCACCAGTAATGGCATATCCAATTGGACTGTACTTGGAAGAAGATGCAGAAAACACGTAGATGTATTAAATATAGGATGTTCTATATCTAGACACTGCAAAGTTTGTTTATAATTTTAAAAAATCGATGCAATAGAAGAAGTATATCTGTTGGAGATAGTGGGTGTATACTTCAATTTGAAATAAGTCGGAATACACGACTGAACTTTTTATGATGGAGAATGTCGCTTATGTTGACGGCATGTATTCCTTTGTTTGTAAATTTGATCTGAAGGAACTGGCAGCACGATTTAGATCATCCATGACCCGTGGTGGTCTAAAGGCCTGTGTTCGGCAACTTCCTTAATTGATTGATTGATTGAATATTGTTTAACGTCGCTCTCGATAATATTTCACTGATATGGAAACATAATTATCGAGTTCAGTCTATGTTCAGGTGTTGAGAAATCCAAGTATAAGCTAGGGTTCTTGATATAACGCTGTACAACTCTGAATGGAACAGAGCAAACTTTTTTACGAATCTGATGTGGATTTAATTGTCTATTGGCGTAATATAAACGTGAAGCAAACGTGACATTATTTATACCTGGAATTTTATATGAATGATGTCCATGAATGCGTTTCCGTCTTTGAGTATTCCGGTAGAATCTCATCTCATACACGTTATTTCCTTGTGGTCTAGTCAAATTCTCCACGTCGTATACATTATCATTGCATCCATATGGAAATACAGTATCAAGGTTTATATGCTTAATGTGACATCATAAGTTTTTATTCCCCAGAAAAGCCGGTTTTCCATAGCGTCATTAACTTGAGCTTTAAATTAATTAGTTATTAAGAATGTGTTCCTTATAAGTTGCTTAATAAGCACATTCAGCTAGAAATAATGGGTTACTTTTTCTGAAGAATGCGTGATATGCATTCTCAACACTGTGCATCAGACCGACTCTAAATCTAAATGCTTACTCGGGCTAGTTCTACGTCATGCCGGCTTTATTGTTGTTGTTTTTCTGGTCATTGATACGTCATATGTCTCCCATCCTTAACCCGACAATACTATTTCATAGCACTCCTATTGTTACGCCATATCGCTTCCCAGCTAAGTGCGGTGCACTCTGTTGACCCTAAAGTGTACTCAATTATAACACCCATGTATGGGGGTTGTGCTGTTGACGTGCTCTAGAAAAACAAAAGGACACGTATTGACGACGATTTTTGCTCATGTGCTAGAAATTAGTGAATCGTCACGATTTGAAGACTCAATCTGAAAGCCTCCATTTCGAAACTTAGCTAAATCTTGAGTAAAGATAATCATGCACCGGAGCAACTATATAAGGCTCTCCCTCTCTCCTGATTGTACATGTTGTCGGAATGAATGTTAAAAAAAATCAAAAATCACTAAATCGTTACATTAATTAAATTTCTGAATTGGTATATTTTAGAACAAGTGCCAAGACATCGAGTGTGAACCAGAGTATATGTACCAGAACCTGGCCTGTCAGCCCGTCTATACAATACTTAATGAGAACAACTACGAGTTAAACTTAATGGTTGTCCCAACAGATAGTAACAACTCCGTCAACATGGAGCACTGTATACCAGATGTCACTGGAATTCTACAAGACATTATGAGGATCAACAACTTGACAGAGTATCTCTGTAGAATGTCCACGTTGCTGCCTGCTGAATCGGACGGAGAATTTTTGGCATTTGATATAGAACTGTCAGTAAATCATCTCCATAGCGTGGACTTGATGATAAAAAAAATGTTAAATGTATTTTCGATACACCATGAGGTACCTATCCTCCTTTTGGCAGAAGCTCCTCTCATTCACCTATCTCTATCTGTTGTGGGACAAAGTTTTCATGTCCACGGTATTTCTTTGTTTGAGAAATCTACGTCGGACCTTTATTTTATGAATCCCATGACTGGATATGCAATGTTGCTATATTCAAAAATAAACATGTTAGATGGGAATGAGCATGATCCTAGATATCGGTACTGTGTGACAGGCGACATGGTGTCCATAATAGCTGAATGGTATCGCTCTCCAAAAATAAAACTGAAGACAGCAGATGTAAAATTAGATGTGTCAAACTTCTCTGTATGTCTTTTAGAATATCAAGCTTGCTTCTCCTCGATGTATTTCAAAGAGTTCCCTAGCAAACGCGGCGTTGAAATATGTCTCAGTCTATACCTCGAAGCTTCCAGTCATATGTTGACGAATTCAGACGATAAGTTAATGAAATATCTGTCCTTGTCCTGTCTCTCTCTATCATCGCTTGGTTCCCTGCTGACGTTTATCACGGCTACTGTCAGGAATACTCACAAAAAACTTGCCGATATTAACATTATGATATTGGCTGCGTTCTCAATTTTAGCAAATACCGTCTACACTTTCTCTAAGTTTTTTCTGTGGAGCGAGTTGATGTGTATTGGTGTTGGTATGTTGGTTCATTTCTTGTGGCTCTCTGTCGTCGGTTGGATGAGTTTATCTACATTCCAAATCTTTCAAACATTTACCTCCTTCAATAACAGAAACATGAAAGTTAGGTCGCTAGTAATTGTTAGTTTGCTGGTAGATTTTTTCATATGTCTGTCATTTATCGCTATTAATGTGTCAGTAAGCTACATGAAGAGCGACGGAGAAAACCTCGGTTACTCTCCTCGCACCTGATACATAGCTGACCCCAATATGACCCTCTTTACCTTTGCTCTTCCAGTAGGTCTGATTGTTTGTATCAATACATTTATGTTTGTGGTGACAGTATCTAGAATCAGTGGGAAGATTACCATTCGAAAATCAAGGGACCAGAGGAACATACGGTCATACTTCCGGCTTTCCACCATTACTGGCACGGCCTGGTTGTTCGGGTTCTTAGCTCAGTTCACCGAGCTGCAACTGTTTTCTATTTTGCGCACAATTTTCAATGGTGGTCAAGGCATGTTTCTATATATGGCCTTTGGACTCTCACATACTCTGAAGTGTGTCGCGTGTAGTTAGCCTTTACAGTCAGAGAGTCTTGGAAAAAACACTAGTGAAAGTAAGACTGCTAGGTAATGAAGCAATTAATTCTGACAAATGTAGATTGTGTGGGTACACTACAATTTCTGCCATCAATTGCTGTTTATTGATTTCCCTGGAAACTTTGTAGAGAAATTGTTATACAAATATGCCATACACATCTGGAAAGATCAGATTGATAAACTTATCTAAACCATGAGAGGCTTATGGTGAATTGATGACTTCTTATCAGATTTCGGTCAATATGACAATATTAAGGCCACTGGAAAAATCCCCCGTTGGCTTATCCAAACTAAGAGTAGAAATACCATCAACTGAAATTAGCATTCGAAATTCAACATCTTGGTGCCATGACCTTGAATTCGCCATGATGACATTTCTTCAGGGTAAATACATATACTGAAGTCATAAGTAAACAGTGTGTCAGCTTCAATTATACTTTTGTCCCAGTAAAGAACAAGGTACGGTTGTATACATAAAAAGGCCCAAAAAAATTCTCTCTATAAAATGTGTCTGGAATTAACCTTAATCAGCGTTTTAAGAAAGTAAAATAAATGCCAGGTATACTATGTCAACAAAATCAGAATTATAGTTTTAAATGGATAGCATTATGACATCATGAATAAGGCATTTCCCGCCTTTTTCTCAAAATAAGCCTGAAAACTGTCAAATGTCATACAAATTATTGCTCAGGAAAAGATGTGCACATTTGTCGAGCAAAATGAAAATGATATATATTGTGTATTATTTTGAGATGAAAAACATGCTTCAATATGAATTTGCTCGACGCATGCGCTGTATGTTTCCTAAAAGGAAAACCACCTGAATTTGTGGATATTTCCATTGAAAATGGCATTTTTGCAATTTTATGCCAACTTCAAGCTCTCGTCATATGACACAAATCATTTTGCTGATCAAACTGAGTGAATTTTGGGTTTGCTAAACTATTCCTTAATTGAATGCCAGGATTTGAGCTCCAAGTGAAATCATCAATATTTTGGGCCAGATGACTGTAGAAACTGTACCTACTTCTTTGGGCAAATGACCTTGGGCCAGAGCTGTGACACACCCTTAGGTTGTGCCCACTATGAACATGTCATGTTATTTTCTGACATGATTTGTACACCCAAATCTGCGTTTGCGGAAAGTATATATATATTGCTGCTATGAATCATAATTGAACAGGTAAACGGAGTCATCCGTTGTCAAAATCAGTGTGCCAACAGCGGTCTTACAATCCGTAGAAAACACCAGACAGCATTTGACCCAATGATAGGTTGAATTTTCGCAAATTCTATGGTCGTTATAACGATGTAGTTCGTCAATACAACCTATCATTGGGTCAAATGCTGTCTGACGTGTTTCATACCGATAGTTAAGCCGTTCCCAGCACACTGATTTTGACTACAGATAACTCCGTTTGCCTTATCAGGATATATGGTTCACGGCGGGTGTGACCGGTCGACAGGGAAGGCTTACTCCTCCTAGGCACCTAATCCCACCTCTGGTGTGTCCAGGGGTCCGTATTTGCCCAACTATCTATTTTGTATTGCTTGGAGGAGTTCTGAGATTGATCACTATTCGTTTTCTTCGTCTGTCATTACGCTAAAGGTTAGTATAAATAATGATTTTGTGTCTTTTGCCAGGATATTTTTCTTTTTCAACCTTTTTCTACAAATGACAAGCTGTTTAACTTTTGCAATGAAATATTGCCTCGGGTTTGATTGATGTTCAAGTGAAAGGCTATTAATATTTGTCATTATTTGGAGTTTACCACATTTACGTGTATTTACATGCATGATATGTACACAGGCACATGCTTGTATTTATGTGTACACAGGGTCATGCTTGTATTTATGATACATACATGGACACATGCTTGTATTTATGATATTCATACAAAATTGTATTTATTACTATTATTTATTAGTATATTCACACGGACACATGCTGGTATTTATGATATTCATATAGATTGTATTTATTACTATTATTTATTAGTATATTCACATAGGCACATGCTTGTATTTATGATATTCATATGAATTGTATTTATTACTATTATTTATTAGTATATTCACATAGGCACATGCTTGTATTTATGATATTCATATAAATTGTATTTATTACTATTATTTATTAGTATATTCACATAGGCACATGCTTGTATTTATGTGTACATGGGATCCTGATTGTATTAATTATATTTACACGGGCACATGCTTGTGTTTATGACATTCATATAAACTTTATTATTTATTAGTATATTCACACAGGCACATGCTTGTATTTATGATATGTACATGGATATATTCTTTCATTGATATGTACACGGAGAGCATATTCCTATGACTGTTTGCAATCCTCTTTAAATGAATAAAGTATTAAAGTAAATGTACAAGGACATTGATGACCTATAGAAGTGTATATGCTTGTATTCATGAAATGTAAACGGCCATATGCGTGTATTTGTGTAATGTACAGGTACGTGCATAGATGCTGTTATTTATGATATTTACAATTTCGAACACTTAATCCTTTCGCAAACGCATTATCATCGTCCAGTTTCATTATTGGTATTCTTGTTTTAATGACACTGAAAAAAAAAGTTTTCCTTATTGGGTTAGTATAAAAATGGGCTTAATCTATCGCTTTCATCAATTGTGTAAACGTATTACCAACAATTTATTGGCTTCACCCATCTAATGAGAAAAATATATTGTTTCGCAAATTAATTGTATGGTATTGTGGCAGTATCTCCATTTATTACTTAATTATGGATTTATTTTGAATATTTTAGTTTTTTAAACAGGCATAGTTACCCCTCCCTCTCTCTCTCTCTCTCTCTCTCTCTCTCTCTCTCTCTCTCTCTCTCTCTCTCTCATTTTACTTTTATTTAGTTAATAGTTGTAATAAAATCAGATTGTAATATTAACGATAGACGGTTGTTTGTGGTGCATAAGGGGATGATAATGATCACTGACGATTCTGAAAGTGTGATGATAACCTAAAATGCGATGGTGATACAAAGTGTGATGCCTATACCAAGTGCGATGATAATCTGAAGTGCGATGATAATCTAAAAAGCTAATATAATTTGATATGACACAATGGCAATTTTGTAGAATAGGATTCTAAAGTATTTTGGTTGTCGAAAGCTCGGTGGTGATTTGAAGTGCGATGATAATCTAAAGTGCGATGATAACCTGATACGCGGTGATAATCTGAAAATGTAATTACATTTAAACTGCGGTGGTCACGCTAAAAAATGGTTTTTAAAAGGGTACCTGTAAAGTGCAAAACGAAAACGAAACGAAACAAAATCTACTAAAACGAAACCCACCGAAACGAAACCTAACGAAACGAAACTTATTGAAACAAAACAGATTGTATAACCGAACTCTTTTAAATCATAAATCAATAAATCATAATAATTAAAAATGGTGTATCAGGTCCTTGTGAAAGTTACCACATATAAATAAACTTCGCGTTTCGTTTCGGGAGGTTTCGTTTCGGTATATTTCGTTTTGTTTTGGTAGATTTCGTTTTGATTTCGTTTCGAACTTTACAGGTACCCATTTTAAAACTACCCAGAAGTGCTGAAATGCTATATATGATATATCCAAGGAAAACAGCATGTAGAGTAGTTCGTATTATCGTTTGTAACTGTTTATTTATTTTAGTCTCTATTTCTGAAGGTTTCTAGATCAAATGATTATTGTAAAGTATCGTCCGATGTCTTAGTATGTAATGCTTTCTGGTGTTAATATGTATACTTATTCGGGTCTTAAATTTTTTGTTTGTTTATGAAACGTACTGTCTGTGAAACTGTGAACATGTTGTAGAATAAAACGAAATAACTCTTTCCATGCTCCTTTCTTTATAATATTATATATTATTATACTTTCATGTAAATTACTCGAATCTGATTGGTCGAGAAGCATTTGGAAAAAAACATATTGTTACCCTCTGAGAACAGAAAGCACGCGCTCCAGAGTGATAGTATCTAGCAACGGGTAACAGTACTTGACAACGGGTGATATTATAAAAAAAAATATCACATGAGTCAAATTCATGCGCGTACGGTTCGTCGTAGATTGTTAAACGACGTCGTTTGAGCGTTTGTAATAAACACGAATACCCGCATAGATATACGAAATATCGCATGACCGTGATTGATCAAATGTCAACAGACGTACGTTTTTCTGCTTTGTTGTTTATATAACATTCAGTATAATAAAACAAATATTGCATGTAGTTGAGGGTAAAATTGAAAATTTTCATCCCTCGAGAAACCATTGTCAACCTCGGCTACGCCTCAGTTGACAATAGTTTTCGCGGGGTGAAAACTTTTATTATTATACTTTCATGTAAAATACTCGAACCTGATTGGTCGAGAAGCATTTGAAAAAACATATTGTTACTCTCTGAGAACAAAAAAACACGCGCCCCAGGGTGATAGTATCTAGCAACGGGTAACAGTACTTGACAACGGGTGATATTATAAAAAATTATCACATGCGTCAAATTTATGCGCGTACGGTTCGCCGTAGATTGCTAGACGACGTCGTTTAAGCGTTTGTAATAAACGCGAGTACCCGCATCGAAATACGAAATATCGCATGACAGTGATTGATCAAATGTCAACAGACGTAAGTTTTTCTGCTTTCCAGTTTACATAACATTCAGTATAATAAAACAAATATTGCATGTAGTTGAGGGTAACATTGAAATCTTCACCCCTCGAGAAACCATTGTCAACCTCGGCTACGCCTCGGTTGACAATGGTTTTCTCGGGGTGAACATTTTCAATGTTACCCTCAACTACATGCAATATTTATATAATGTTACCCTCTACTACATGCAATATTTATATAATTACATACCAAGAAATGATATTGACATCATAACGTTAAACTAAACAATAATATTGACATCGCAAACCAACAATAACTCTAACACTAAAATGTCATACTGAAAATAACATTAGCATCACAATATCACACAAAACAATAACATTGATATCACAACATGACTTTAAACAATATTATTAACATAGCATATTCACAGTAATCTATATCATTGCCATCATAATATCACACTAATCTATATCATTGACATCATAATATCACACTAAAATATCACATTGATATCACAGTATCATATTAAACTATAACATGGATTCACAATATCAAAATAAACTATAACATTGATATCACAATATGACACTAAACTATAACATTGATATCAAAATGTCACACTAAATTATAACATTGATATCACAATATCACATTAAACTATAACATTGACATTACAATGTCACAATAAACTATAACATTGATATCACAATATCACACTAAACTATAACATTGATATCACAATATCACACTAAACTATAACATTGATATCACAATATCACACTAAACTATAACATTGATATCACAATATCACACTAAACTATAACATTGATATCACAATATCACACTAAACTATCACATTGACATCACAATATCACAATAAACTATAACATTGATATCACAATATCAGACTACACTATAACATTGATATCACAATATCACATTAAACTACAACATTGATATCACAATGTCATACCAAACTATTACATTGATATCACAATATCTCACTAAAATATAACATTGATATAACAATATGACATTAAACTATAACATTGATATTACAATATCACACTAAACTATAACATTGATATTACAATATCACACCAAACTATCACATTGATATCACAATGTCACACTAAACTATAACATTGATATCACAATATCACACTAAACTATAACATTGATATCACAATATCACACTAAACTATCACATTGACATCACAATATCACACTAAACTATAACATTGACATCACAATATCACACTAAACTATAACATTGATATCACAATATCACACTAAAATATAACATTGATATCACAATGTCACACTAAACTATAACATTGATATCACAATGTCAAACTAAACTATAACATTGATATCACAATATCTTACTAAACTATAACATTGATATCACAATATCACACTAAACTATAACATTGATATCACAATATCACACTAAACTATAACATTGATATCACAATATCTCACTAAACTATAACATTGATATCATAACATCACACTAAACTATAACATTGATATCACAATATTACACTAAACTATAACATTGATATCACAATGTCACACTAAACTATAACATTGGTATCACAATATCATATTAAACTATACCATTGATATCATAATGTCACACTAAACTATAACATTGACATCACAAATTCACACTACACTATACCATTGATATCACAATGTCTCAATAAACTATAACATTGATATCACAATGTCAAACTAAACTATAACATTGATATCACAATATCTCACTAAAATATAACATTGATATAACAATGTCACACTAAACTATATCATTGACATCATAATGTCATAATGAACTATAACATTAACATCACAATATCACACTAAACTATAACATTGGCATTACAATGTCACACTAAACTATAACATTGATATCACAATATCAAACTACACTATAACATTGATATCACAATATCAGACTACACTATAACATTGATATCACAATATCACACTAATATACAACATTGATATAACAATATCACAATAACCTATAACATTGACATCACAATATCACACTAAACTATAACATTGACATCACAATATCACACTAAACTATAACATTGCTATCACAATATCACATTAAACGATAACATTGACATTACAATGTCACACTAAACTATAATATTGATATCACAATATCACACTAAACAGTAACATTGATATCACAATATCACACTAAACTATAACATTGATATCACAATATCACACTAAACTATAACATTGATATCACAATATCACACTAAACTATAACATTGATATCACAATATCACACTAAACTATAACATTGATATCACAATATCACACTAAACTATAACATTGATATCACAATATCACACTAAACTATAACATTGAGATCAAAATGTCACAGTAAATTATAACATTGAGATCAAAATGTCACACTAATTTATTTCACACTAAACTATAACATTGAGCTCAAAATGTCACACTAAACTATCACATTGATATCACAATATCACACTAAACTATAACATTGACATTACAATATCACACTAAACTATCACATTGACATCACAATATCACACTAAACTATAACATTGACATCACAATATCACACTAAACTATAAAATTGATATCACAATATGATACTAAACCATCACATTGATATCACAATACCACACTAAACTATAACATTTAGATCACAATATCATATCAAACTATAACATTGATATCACAATGTCACACTAAACTATAACATTGATATGACAATATTACACTAAACTATAATATTAACATCACAATATCACACTAAACTATGACATTGATATCACAACATCACACTAAACTATAAAATTGATATCACAATATGACACTAAACCATCACATTGATATCACAATATCACACTAAACTATAACATTTAGATCACAATATCATATCAAACTATAACATTGATATCACAATGTCACACTAAACTATAACATTGATATGACAATATTACACTAAACTATAATATTAACATCACAATATCACACTAAACTATAACATTGATATCACAATATCACACTAAACTATAAAATTGATATCACAATATGACACTAAACCATCACCTTGATATCACAATATCACATTAAACTATAAGATTTAGATCACAATATCATATCAAACTATAACATTGATATCACAATGTCACACTAAACTATAACATTGATATAACAACATCACACTAAACTATAACATTGATATCAAAATGTCACACTAAATTATAACATTGATATCACAATATCACACTAAATTATAACATTGACATCACAATATCACACTAAACTATAACATTGACATCACAATATCACACTAAACTATAACATTGATATCACAATATCACACTAAACTATAACATTGAGATCAAAATTTCACACTAAATTATAACATTGATATCACAATATCACACTAAACTATAACATTGACATCACAATATCTCACTAAAATATAACATTGATATAACAATATCAGATTAAAATATAACATTGATATTACAATATCACACTAAACTATAATATTAAGATCACAGTATCATATTAAACTATAACATTGATATCACAATGTCACACTAAACTATAACATTGATATAACAATATTACACTAAACTATAACATTAACATCACAATGTCACACTAAATTATAACATTGATATAACAACATCACACTAAACTATAACATTGACATCAAAATGTCACACTAAATTATAACATTGATATCACAATATCACACTAAACTTTAACATTGACATTACAATATCTCACTAAAATATAACATTGATATAACAATATCAGATTAAAATATAACATTGATATTACAATATCACACTAAACTATAACATTAAGATCACAATGTCACACCAAAGTATTACATTAATATCACAATATCTCACTAAAATATCACATTGATATAACAATATGACACTAAACTATAACATTAACATCACAATGTCACACTAAACTATAACATTGATATCACAATGTCACACTAAACTATAACATTAACATCACAATATCACATTAAACTATAACATTAATATCACAATGTCACACTAAACTATAACATTGATATCACAATATCACACTAAACTATAACATTGATATCACAATATCACACTAACCTATAACATCGATATCACAATATCAAACTAAATTATAACATTGTTATCACAATATCTCACTAAACTATTACATAGATATCACAATATCACACTTAACTATAACATTGATATCACAATATCACACTAAACTATAACATTGATATCACAATATCACACTAAACTATAACATCGATATCACAATATCAAACTAAATTATAACATTGTTATCACAATATCTCACTAAACTATTACATAGATATCACAATATCACACTTAACTATAACATTGATATCACAATATCACACTAAACTATAACATTGATATCACAATGTCACACTAAACTATAACATTGGTATCACAATATCATATTAAACTATAACATTGATATCACAATGTCACACTAAACTATAACATTGATATCACAATATCACACTAAATTATAACATTGATATCACAATATCACACTAAACTATAACATTGATATCACAATATCACAGTAAACTATAACATTGATATCACAATGTCACACTAAACTATAACATTGATATCACAATATCACACTAAACTATAACATTGATATCACAATATCACACTAAACTATAACATTGATATCACAATGTCACACTAAACTATAACATTGATATCACAATATCACACTAAACTATAACATTGATATCACAATATCACACTAAACTATAACATTGACATCACAATATCACACTAAACTATAACATTGAAATCACAATATCACACTAAATTATAACATTGATATCACAATATCACATTAAACTATAACATTGATATCACAATGTCACACTAAACTATAACATTGATATCACAATATGACACTAAACTATAACATTGATATCACAATGTCACACTACTCTATAACATGGATATCACAATATCACTCTACACTATAACATTGCTATCACAATATCACACAAAACAATCACATTGATATCACAATATCACACTAAACTATAACATTAAGATCACAATATCACACTAGACTATAACATTGATATCACAATATCACTCTACACTATAACATTGATATCACAATATCACACTAAACTATAACATTGAAATCATAATATCACACTAAATTATAACATTGATATCACAATATCACATTAAACTATAACATTGACATCACAATATGACACTAAACTATAACATTGATATCACAATATCACACTAAACTATAACACTGATATCACAATGTCACACTACACTATATCATTGATATCACAATATCACGTTAAACTATAACTTTGATATCATAATGCCAATCTAAATGATACAATTGACATTGCAATGTTACAATAAATAATAACATTTACATCACAATATCCCACTAATCATTCACATTTACGTTACAATTTCACACGAAACAATAATGAGAGGTGAAGATAACGAACAGTGATCAATCTCATAATAATGTTAGTAACACAATGTCACACTAAACAATAACATTGGCATCACAATGTTACATTAAACAATGACATTGACATCACAAGAACACTAAACAATTTCCTATGAAATGATTAAAAGTGTACCTTAAATAGCAGGGCAGTAATTGTAACATACATGTAATCCATACCTTTATACATCTTGATATAATCTATCTTTTCAAATATCATACTTTACCTATGGAAAGCAGCAACTTGTGTGATAGAAAGTATTTCTTTTTCACAGTAGTTATTTGAAATCTGAAGTAGTTGTACATGTATGTTTGCAATGTTTTGAATTAGAGATAGATGAGGATTATTATCTCAATTTGCCATCAAGTTCCAGATATCGCACTTAAGGAAATCAGATACTTTTGTATTCTAAAGGCAATTACCATTGACTTAAAGTTTTCATAGTCGTAAAGAATTGAAAATTGATTGCATACTGAAACGTTAAAATCGATCTTCTTCTTGTATATAACTGCGAATTATTCATATATTCAGCACAAGTACTGCTAAATCTAGTGTCTCGCAAAATATCTTTTGTTACGGATTAATTTATATATATATAGTTGCAATATAAGCCTTAGATGAGATTTAAACTAATCAAGACGAATATAATACATTGACAGCTGGTTGGGAAACTAGTTCAATTTTTCAAAGATAATTTGAAATTTAAAAGTGAATTTTCTCCATATATAGCTTTCATTCATATGTCGATTTGATATATCCCTGTGAGCTCGAAATAAAGGACACCACAGAGTCCTCCACTTCTGCTTCATACTTCGATATTTTATTGAAAGTAGACATTAACGGCAAACTGACAACTCAACTGTATGACAAACGGGATGATTTCAGCTTCTCCATCGTCAACTTCCCACATTTATGTAGCAATATTCCATTATCACCTGCATATGGTGTTTATATATCTCAACTGATTCGATATCCAAGAGCTTGTTCTGGGTATAGTCAGTTTTTAAATCGAGGTAAGCTACTGAAAAACAAGTTGATGGTACAGGGATTTCAACAGTCTCGATTGAAGTCAGCATTTCGCAAATTCTATGGTCGTTATAACGATCTAGTTCGTCAATACAACCTCGCATTGGGTCAAATGCTGTCTGACGTGTTTTATACCGATTGTTAAGCCGTTCTTGGCACACTGATTTGACTGCGGATAACTCCGTTTACCTGATCAGGATATGGGGCTCACGGCGGGTGTGACCGGTCAACAGGGGATGCTTACTCCTCCTAAGCACCTGATCCCACCTCTGGTGTGTTCAGGGGTCCGTATTTGCCCAACTATCTATTTTGTATTGCTTGTAGGAGTTATGAGATTGATCACTGTTCGTTATCTTCACCTTGCATGTAAAACTCATACGGTAACAATTTTGATGCACCAGATGCGCATTTCGACAAATAATGTCTCTTCAGTGATGCTCAATCGAACTGTTTGAAATCTGATATAGCAATAAACTTGCTAGAACTATTATAGGGGAAAACAGAGTGCCAAAAGACTGGTGTCAACTTCCTCTAAGGATAAGAGCTATGCATGAGGGAGATAATCCTTAATTTTGAAATTAATTTCTGAATTTTATCACTCCAATTAAATATGCATCTGTATTTTCAAGCTAGTAACGAAGTACTTAGCTACTGGGCTGTAGAAAACCTCGGGGACTAACAGTCCACCAGCAGAGGCCTCGACCCAGGGGTCATTATGTAAAACTCATACGGTACCAATTTTGATGCACCAGATGCGCATTTCGACAAATAATGTTTCTTCAATGATGCTCAACCGAAATGTTTGAAATCCGAAATAACAATAAACTTGCTAGAGCTATTATAGGGGAAAACAGCGTGCCAGAAAATGGAATCAAATTCGTCTAAGGATAAGAGCTATGCATGGTGGGATACTCCTAAATTTTAAAATAAATTTCTAAATTTTATCACTGCAATTAAATATACATCCGTATTTTCAAGCTAACAGCAACATACTTAGCTACTGGGCAGTAGAGACACTCGGGGACTAACAGTCAACCAACAGACCCCTCGACCCAGGGGTCGTTATGTAAAACTCATACGGTACCAATTTTGATGCAACAGATGCGCATTTCGACAAATATAGCTTCAGTGATGCTCAACCGAAATGTTTAAAATCCGAAATAACAATAAACTTGCTAGAACTATTATAGGGAAAAATAGTGTGCCAAAACAATGGTGTCAAATTCGTCTAAGAATAAGAGCTATGCATGAGGGAGATAATCCTTAATCTGCAATTAAATATACATCCGTATCAAATCCTAGGAGATGGGGGGTCCATATAATTTTTAATAAGGTGGGAGGTGCAATCTAAGTTTCCCTTTCTGCTCAGACTTTTGGAGAGTCCAAAATGTCTAATGAAATCATGTTGTTATCAATATTTAACTAGATGGTAGGGTGAAGTTTGCAACCCCAAAAAATAGCACCCCCCAATCCACCACTGACACTCCATGCAATTACTTGGGTGTAACTTTACAGATTTTATCACATTGTGAACTTAGAAGTTTAACATTAATATGGTCATTAAGGTGACTGTGATACATACTTAGTTTAGGTTTACCAGTACCAATTGATTTTAATTTTGCAGAAGACAAATAGATGTCATCAGACATTAAAGCAATGGAATGGGCAAATACCTTCTGTCAGGAGGAAGAATATTTGCTTGTAGCATACTGTCAGAAGATACACGTATTTATTTATCTGGAATAGTTGGTGCAGTAATGAAACAAAATGTTTTGATATGTTACATAATATTTTATGCTATATGCTAATAGTCATGCTACAATGACCACCACCACCACCCCAACCCCCGAAAGAAAAACTTTAGTATTGATATCAATCATAGTGTTTTATTTTGGTAATTTTACAGTTATAAGATCTTATGCCGTTTAATTTCATTTAATTGTGTTTTGTTTTATCCCCTCTCTTGACCTTGTAAAGCGCCTTAGAACAAATTTTATTTAAGGCGCAATATAAATTTTATTATTATCATAGTTGACTGTTCACCATAATCTTAATTTGCAGTCCAGCAATACATATCCATGTAATTTAACCTTTATCAGGCATCCTACAATTTTGAAATTGGGACTGGATAAATCTAATGGAGATCCTCTGACTTCCCATCAGGCAAGTGACCTCATGACACATATAAGCATTTTGCTGCGGTTTTACTGATGGTTGAGGAGTTTACTGAAAAGGGCATGCTAGCCATCAGAAAAGGGTGTACAGACAACCTTCAGAGTTTCCATGTACCAAAGAAAATGTATGAAGGTGTGTATTATATGTACAGTCAATAGAAGTGCCGCACTACCATGTATATTATATATAAGCTCTGCTATGAATATAAGTGCAGTATTTCAATTTTTCAAGAAATGCAAAAACATTAAATTCTAAGACAGAATATATCGGGCCATGAGAAGGTACCAATAAATCCCTGGTTGTTGTTTTTTATATTGCATTACGAATATCACATTGGGTATGACATTCATGTCCTATTGACATATTTCAAGTTAACTCTCCTTCACTCACCCAGCAATTTTCAATTTCGGGGAGGATGACTAATCACCATTGAAACAATATTCAATGAATTAATTGTTCCATTTTTCAAGATAAAAAATATTATTTAGGTAAATCATTAGCTGCTGAGAAAATCCCATGGAAGAGAAAGAACACTGATGAAATGCTAGAGGATCCTAGAAAGGAAAAATATTTGAAATATTCTTCAGGATATTCCAGGTATGTGTACAACTGTATGGTGAACTACTGTTCCAGGTCTTCTATGGATATTACAATGAGATACTCAGCTCCTTTCACTAGTCTTCAGGTAATCTCAAAGGCACTATCTACATGTAACAAAAATCAAATGTATTAATATCAGACGTGGAGTAATGGTAATGTAATGGCAGCCAATTTCAGTGCGATGGGCCAGTTTTGCATTACAAGTAATGGTAATGTAATGCATTACTTGTGGCAAATATATTGTAATGCACATAACATTTGCATTTCTTCAAATATTTGATATTTCGGAGGGTTAGATTAGGACAAACAAAAATGTTGGTTTCCACTTTCACTTCCAAATTTTTAAGGAAGATAGGTAGTGAGTTTTTTGTTATTCTATAGGTTGGATTATTTTTGAATGATTTCGTATTCTACTATGCATAAAATAAAGTGAATATCTAGTAAGCAAATACAACTTATGTGATGAATCAAAACATTTCTTCAACTGTATAGTAAACAAACGTTTCTGTGTTTTGGAATCTGTCTAGTATTAGTGCATAATAAATAACTTAATAAGTCAATAAATGATGACATTTGCAAAAGCTGTGAGAATGAAAAAAACGTGTTATGGTCGGCAGAAAGTTTTATGCTCGGTCTAGAAAGTGGAACCCAACATAAATTTTGTTTCGGCCTTCTTTCATTGTATTAGTGATTGACTTTTAGACCTTATAAACAAAAAGATCAACTTCATACATGTATATTGTCTGTAAGAGTTATAAAATTATTTGATTAACAACATTTTAGTTCTAATACTCAAGGTATAGTAAGTCAACACTTGCAATATTTATTTGTAAAGTTATCCTGCTAGCATTGAATTTAATAGTATTTACATGATAGAAATGTGCTTCTTAAAACGAATTTGTAAATCTTTAAGAGGAATAAGTGCATACTGTGATACAAAATAGCTGAGGATTAGGCAACTTAAGCATAACCATCTACTATGGGTTTTCTAAAGTTTGACAAAGAAAAGCACACAAATACAATTCTTGATCCAAGAACACATTTGCTGGATGGTAGTGGGTAACTGAGTATTTTGTATGTCTTGGAAAGTCCAATTATTCTCTCTACATGTATTATTTTGGAAGCAATTCTCCGGTCTCTAACAACATCTTTTCGCTCAAGTTGCGACTTACCTTTGAGCATGGTAGGATTATTTACGAATACATCCCTGGGTGCAAAAAAAGTCTTGCACCATAATGTCCCGGTGTGCCATTATGCTATGTTTTGGCAAAACATATTGACTCTTGTTTAATGATATCAGATGACTCAATGATCTATCGATCTGATGCTGACCCACCAAAAGAATCACTGATAAAGGAAACAACCCCTCTAGGGGTACAGCCAATCATTGTTTTCAAAGTGTTACGGTGTTTATAACCAAACCAGGTGATTGATTGGGCATTAACAATTGATGGTTTTTTAATTGGAATTTCGATCGCATCAAGAATTACTCTTGTAGTTGGACGTTTCTTTAAAAAGTCGTCAGGCATGTTCTTGTCAATAATGTCTCGGGATGGCCAAATATCAAGATCTTTAAGTTGGAAGTACAAAATAAAGTATCCACATGATAATGATTGTTGAAACTGTTGTTTCACTAATTTCATACATGAGACTAAGTTCATAATCTCCCTTGGTTTGACACAGTTTAATCAAGGTCAAGAACAGCTGATCCATGGGAGAAATAATGGTTGACTGATTTTTGGGATCTAATGATGCTGGGCCAAGACAGTGGAAAAATAATTGGAAATGTTCAAAGTCTGAAAACCCTGTGTAGTAATTGATGGTTTCGGATTTGTTCTAAAGTTTTCAATAGAAAAACGGCCAAGAGTACACGGAACACTTTCATGAGTTACATTCTTATCGCGGGTTAAGTCAGTTTCTACATTATCTATTTCATTATTTGAAGATTCAACTGTGACTTCATTTTGAACATTCTGATGATCACAAATGCTTGGTTGAGTCATGGTCCTTGGAAAAGATTGTCGCCCATTCAAAGTTGAAGATGTAGAAGTAAAGGAAAAACAGATGGGACAGCATCCTCTTTAAGGATTGCCTGTTCCCCTAAAAAAGTTTATGGAACTGTAGCCTAATGAACTGGTAATTATTATTATCGGACTGCTACCGGTATACTTTCAGAGAGACAAAAATATAGGTATGACGTCACATCAATGTTTTCAAATGCAATAGATAATCAGTGTATTTATTCTGTTTCTACAGTATACCAGTGTTGAAAGTATATTGGATTTAATGTCAGGAAACACATTATTAGAAGAAAATAATAATTAGGTCAACTTCCATGCCAGATGTGATTTATGTGTACTTAAATAAAGATATAAACTTTTCTAATAAATCAATAAAATTAAGATAATGTTTAGACATGGACTTGTCATTACAGGATTCCTCCAAGTGACGTGTCTTTAGCACACCTGAAAAAATAACATGCAACCACAAAGCATCATCTTCTTAAACATAATATAGTAAATGACTTAATACTAATAAAAAGCTGAATAAAAACATACATGATAATAATAAAATATAAGTACATGCACAATCAATTTAATTCAATTAAAGCTAGGAAATCATAGAAGGTTTTGAATTGGGAGAAGGCGGGACAAACGCACTCTTTATATGTGAGCCTAACTTGAAAGTATTTCTATAATGTACATGTACTTAGTAAATTGATAAACTTAAATAAAAAATCCAATATTCCTCAATATAAAAATAAGAGGCCTAGGGGCCTATATATCAATGCTTATAGTTTCATTATCTATTTAAATTTGTTTAAAACCCACTGAATTATTTCTCTGAGTAATTTCGGATTAAATATGTATATGCATTGAACTGTGGAAAGACGAATAATTCATTGAAATATCATACATATGGATGTGACAAAATCACTGCTTTTACGAAAAACTACCATGCTTGATACTAACCTAATAATGTGCTTTTATAGTCGGACGAAAGAAAGTGTGCTTTGCATACAACATCAATAGGTCCAAATTTCCATAGTTGTTTTGTTTTGGGATCAATTCGTTTGATGGCGATCCTCCACTTTTTTTCAGCGTATTGATGACTGGGGAATATGTGTCCTCCAAATCCCGTGCATCCTGGCACACAACAATATTGTGGCATTGTAAACTCGTAACTGAACGATACTATAATAACACTGAGCTAACTTCTACTCGACATTGTTGATACCAGCTACTACACGCGTGCCACCTGGCGACAACGATTCTGGCGGCGGAAACTATTTCGCAGTCATTATACATTTTCTAAATTGGAAATATGTTGAAATTTTCATGACCACAATTGGCAAAATGTTCGCAACATGGTGAATTTCTTATATTTACTGCTTGTGGACGCGCACACGAGCGTTCGGTTTGCTGGTTTGTCCGATGTAATTTTCATTACAGGTAGGTCAAGTCATGCAATATAATCAATTTCAGATTTGCATATCATGTTAGCATTTGGTCTTAATCTTTTTTTACCGCATCTTAGAATTTTTCTCTCTGCCTTCCTCTAAATGATTACATGTACCGTAACGTGAATTTCGACATTTTTGCACAGATTTGGAATTTTCCGTAGTAAATCGGGCGTTTAAAAATTCCCTTCAGATTAGGAGCCTGTCTTCTGCTGTTTTTATTTGAGATTCTTTTATCAGGTTTTTGAGATCTTGGGATTCTTCTTCTATGGGAAAAAATCTTCTAGCTGTTCCAAAAACATTGTGGTTGCGTGGGTTTTGCGTAATTACAAAATGAATATCGTTGTTTACATCGTTTTCTTTGTGTCAGGAGTTTCTTTAGATAGACTGAAGTCAGCATTTTGCAAATTCTATGGTCGTTATAACGATCTAGTTCGTCAATACAACCTCGCATTGGGTCAAATGCTGTCTGACGTGTTTCATACCGATTGTTAAGCCGTTCTTGGCACACTGATTTTGACTGCGGATAACTCCGTTTACCTGATCAGGATATGGGGTTCACGGCGGGTGTGACCGGTCAACAGGGGATGCTTACTCCTCCTAAGCACCTGATCCCACCTCTGGTGTGTCCAGGGGTCCGTGTTTGCCCAACTATCTATTTTGTATTGCTTGTAGGAGTTATGAGATTGATCACTGTTCGTTATCTTCACCTTGCATATTGGTGTGTTCCGTGTTTTGCTAATTCCGTCATTAATGAGTTTTTTTCCGGATAATGTTGTCGCCGAAGGTATACTTTCAATTCCTTCAGGAATGTTACGTTTTGTATGGAAGCGTGAAATAAACGGAAATCCAAATATTGATATAACTTTTTGCAATAAACATCCATGATTATAATATACATGTATACACAACCCTACAAAGCAATGAATGGAATCCCCCCATTATACATCAATTTCATCAACTTCACCAAAGCTTTTGATAGTGTTAATCGCCTAGCCCTAGAAAAAACCCTTCGTCATTATGGAATTCCAGATACAATCATCTCCATCATCAAAATGCAATACATTGAACTTAATACCAGAGTTATCTGTGGATCAAACCTATCAGAGGAGTTTAAATTGACGACAGGAGTGAAACAGGGATGTATGCTCTCTCCTCTTCTCTTTACCTTCTGCATCGACTGGATTATGCGAAAAACAACTAGAAGCAAACGAACAGGGATTACTTGGGGTATGACAGGAGTACTTGAAGACCTTGATTTTGCAGACGATATTGCACTGTTATCTCACCGTCATCGAGACATGCAAGGAAAAAAAAACACCCAGCTCGCAAAAACAGCTGAAACAATTGGCCTTCATAGAAATACCTCCAAAACTAAGATCATGAAGGTCAATACCATATCAGAGGAACCTATTTCTTTAAATGGCACAAACATAGAAGATGTCACCAACTTCCCATACCTAGGAAGTAAGGTCACCACTGATGGGTGTACAAGCTCGCATTTCTAAAGCCACAGGAGGGTATGCTGCTCTGCGGAACATCTGGAGGTCAACAAAGTTTAGCACCAACACCAAAATTAAAATCTTCAAGAGCAACCTGCTTGGGGTCCTACTATATGGTGCTGAATCTTGGAAAGTAACCAAGTCTATTTCCAACAAGCTGGATGTATTTCAGACCCGATGTCTCCGCAGAATATTGCGCATCTTCTGGCCTAGCACCATCTCAAATGACGAACTGTACAAAAGGAAAAGCACCACTCCTCTATCCCAGACGATCAGAAAGAAAAAATGGCTGTGGATAGGACATGTATGCAGAATGTACCCAAATTCCATCCCAAGGGTTGCTTTCAAATGGTCACCAACTGGCAAGAGAAAGAGAGGAAGACCAAGAGAGACCTGGAGAAGATCGGTGGAGAAAGAAATGAAAGATAACAACTGTAGTTGGGGACAGGTCCAGAAATGGACAAAAGGCAAACCAACATGGAAGTCTCTGGTGACGGCCTTATGTGCTGACCAGCACGAAGAGGACTAAGTAAATAAGTAATACACAACCCGAGAAATCACAACATGTTCAAAACAGCTAAGCAATTATTCCAAATTCTTCAACAATCAGAAACATTAAATGACCTCAATCAGCTCACAGATATACAAGTGTACTCCACAGCCGACATCAACCACCAAATTCACTAAAGCCAAATTTACATAAAACCCCGAAAAACCGAGGATCCACGACGCGGTCCTTGCCTATGTATACAAACCGGCCACTCCATTAGTTTCAAAAACGGAATGAACTTCAATGTAAATTCAACTATGACGTGTAAATTTAAAAATCTACTTCATTGTGTGGCGTGCATTACATGTGGAGAAAACTATAATATAGGACAAACAGGAACTAAATTGGCTGACCGTGTCCGTGTACATAAACAACATATCATATATCCTACAATAAGAAACACCGTGTAGTAGCGGACATTTTGATTCGTGCGGGGAAGGCAGTTTTATATTTTCCCAAGAGTAAAAGAGGAAAATGAACAATTATGCAAAGCCAAGGAAAACTATTTTGTAAAACTGTTTAATCCGAAACTAAATTGTTAATGTTTTTACTTCATGTTATTCAACATGTACATTTTATATAGAAAGTCTCCTTTAATGTACAGGAATTTAGAGGCGCTTAAAACTTAAACACTGAACAGTTTGAAATATTTCTGTATTTTTAAATGTGCCTAACATTAACATTGTATAATGTTCTGACGTCACAATCATGACTATATTGTGTTTAACGTTACCAACATAACGTCACAAGGATGACGTCATAATGGAACTTGTTTACATTGTTTAAAAATCTACTGACGAGCCCGCATGGCGAAAGCGCTATAGATAAAAGATTGAGAAATGGATTTCATTTTTTTACTTTATATATATATAGATAGATAAATATATAGATAGATAGATAGATAGATAGATAGTAGATAGATATATAGATAAATAGATAGATATATAGATAAATAGATATCTAGATCGACAGATAGATAGATAGATAGATATATAGATAGATAGGTCATCCCAACATTTTATAATTGTTGAAATATCTTTAGAACAGTCGATATGTCCACCCCACACCGTATATATTCTTCCCGTCTATGTCAAGATGCATCACACCGAGTAAACAAGTGCCCTAGGGTCATTCTCATCACCCTCATTTTATGAACGCTTAAATATCATTAAAAATTCCGATCCGATCTGCGCCTCTAAATCATACATTATATAAGCCTTATTTCGTTTCGAGTTTTGTACTGTTTAGGCACTTTTGTGCTTAGAGATTGGAATGTGAGGACTCTCGACCAAAAATATGGCGGTGAATGGGCTCTGAAAACAGTATAAATAATTGTTAATCGACAGATATATCTCATGAGGTACGAAAAGGTGGGTAAATTGAGTTGCAATCCTTGTTATGAATCAGTGGGATACAATACGTTTTTAAAACGTGGATAAATAAGTGTTCTGTGGTATTGAAACATGTAATTAAGCTTCCAGAAATATAAGAAATGCAAGATACACCATAGATCGGAGAGAAATATTCATCCGTGGTTCGAATTTCCTCTATTATTTACATATGGGTTATAGTGCAAGATCCTTGACCCAGGCTCCTATAAGTGAACTCGAAATAAAATACAGCAGATCACAGGGTCTTTTACATCTGCTTCGTACTTAGATATTTCATTGAACATCAATATCAACCTCAAGTTTATGACAAACGGGATGATTTCAGCTTCTCTATCGTCCACTTCCCATATTTATATAGCAGAATTCCATTACCACTTGCATATGGTGTTTATATGTCTCTCCACTGGTTCAATAAACAATGCCTTGTTGACAAGCAAGTTTATATTACAGGAGTTTCAATAGTCTCGTTTGAATTCAACATTTCGAAAATCCTACCATTGCTATAATGATCCAGTTCGTCAATACAATCTATCATTGGGTCAAATGCTGTCTGACGTGTTTCATACCGATTGTTAGACTGTTCTTGGCACACTGATTTTGACTACGGATACTCCGTTTACCTGATCAAGATATAGGGCTCACAGTGGGTGTGGCCGGTTGACAGGGGATGCTTACTCCTCCTAGGCACCTGATCCCATCTCTGATATATCAAGGGATACGCCTTTGCTCAATGTTCTGTTTTGTATTCCATATAGGAGTTATGAGATTAATCACTGTTCGTTATCTTCACCTTACAAATTCAATATTCTCAAATTATCTGTCGAGTATAGATTGGAATCCGTCTGCAATATCAATGTTGTGAAGAGTGTACACTATCGGCTATTTATATGATACTATTGTTATATACAATTATACAGACATCGAATAAAGGTCAACACAACAAACAATAATTGTTACAGATGCTCACTAAGAAATGTTACAGATGTAAAACGTATACCGTACCAATTTTATGGACCAAATGCGTATTTCGACAAATAATGTCTCCTCAGTGATGCTCAATACGAAATATTGGATATCCGAAATAACAATGAACTTGTAAGAACTAAAAAGAAAAACAGAGTGCCAGTTCTAAGGATCAGATGTTCTACACACGTTTCGTTCAAACACAGTACATATCACCATCAAACTCCATGTAGACATATGTGACTTATATCACTGTTGTTCATTTGAAGCATTAGTACATAAGATAAATTAATACGAGATAAATGACGAAGGTTAATATTAGTGCAGACAGACGATGAATTTCCGTACTCCATTGTAAATGTCCTAATTACTTTTAACGAGTTATTGAATTAAATTGTAAAAAAGAAGTCAAGATTGAGTGAAAATTAGCTCGGATATAAGTTGTAGGTTTGAAGATTGTAAAAGGAATAAGGCACCAGCATTGGCTTCAATCACGTGACACAGAATAATATACATTATCTATTAATCGGAATCTTTGTTTGACTGTATCATTCTCATTTTTAGATACATCGATTTGATTCTATAATATTCCGCCTCCTCTTTCAGTTTCTTTGTTTCCTGATTGTACTTTTCTCTCTCGGCTCTCAGTGTCAATATTTCCTCGTTTCTTATAATACTCCTTCTATTCGTCGTCTTAGCACTGGATAAGGAAGATGTCACATTCTGGTCGGTGACGTCATCCTGGTCAGTGCTCAGATCATACATGGTGGAATCACCTGAGAAAACATCGATTGATGAACGTTATAACACATGAGTGGACATTTCAACGGTGTACAAGCTTTGATTGTTTGTGCAATTCATACATGCGTGAACTAATGATTTCTTTTTTAAATGATATGGTGTTTCCATCGAAGCATCAATATGATTTTCCCTTCACAAGTATTTCATCTACACTGACCTTTATTACAAAACTATTTTTTGACGGAATGAATCTTATTTTATAGCATCTTGGTTGATTAAGAACAACTTATCATGCACATCGGAACAGCAATATGTGCCTGCTTTGTTGCTGCCCAAAACTATTTTGATATGGTGACGACGCTACCGGTAGGGCTAACATACACAGGCATGGATCCAAGCATTTTCCATTGGGTCCAACCTATACTAGATAGCACCTCTTACAGTGCTTTCACAATTGGAAGTGCATGGTATAGGAAAACATATATATTTCATATTCTACCACGCCTTAGCAGAAGTGTTTGAACTTTGCAGTCGGTCGCTATGAACATCTGATATAGTCTCTCAAATATAATTACGAAACAACGAATGAAAGCTCTTTAATGTGATATAATAAATCTCTTTAGAGATATTGACAGCAAGGCGCATAGTGATATCATTTGTATTTTATGTAATAATCCCATGTAACATTGATGCATTTTTGTGAAAGAACAATGTCACATTTTCAAATCCAAATCTTTGACACAGACACCCGATGTTTGGATACACGATCGTTGTGATCCATACACACATTTAGATGCATTCATGAAATGTATGAGAACCTGAAAGTGCGTGGATTTTATCTCTTTCAATTTTCAATTCAAGATACACATTACAATTTTGTCAAACTCTAAGTTACACAGTTTTACTGGAATGAACTAAGAAATGAAACTTATAATCCTTTGTTTGATGCATGTATCGCGCATTGATAAAAAGTTTTCTGTCCAATTGTTCGTTTGATATATGCATCAAACAAACAATTATAAGATTTATTTCATATCACTTAAGGAAGTTAGTTCCTGAGCTTTTGAGTACAACTGCGAAGGATGCTACAACCAAGTATTTACTTGTTCAATATTGATTCCATTGGTGTATTATATTACACATTTATTGCTGAACCCTATCCAATTGAAAATTTCTGTGTCAATTCAAATTTTGAAAGGGTATGACAGGGACTATATTTTGTGGCGGAAGGATTCATTAATCTAAAAGTTCTAATTCTGCATGACATCACATTTTCTGTTTCATCCAATGTATCGTCTTTTTTATACTCCTCTACATGTATTTCAGTTTTATAATTTATGATACAGGTAGTTGAGACTTGAAACTACTTCAACTGTTGTGATTCATTAACTAGGTTGATATATTTTTTTCCAAACAGAACACCGATTCATAAAAAAGTTTAGATTAATTTACTCGAAATTTTGTATAAAAATTCAGTATTCTAGCCAATAGTTCAAAAATTGGATCTCCAACTCCCACTTTTTTTAAAGTTGCATTTTAAATTGTAAGACCAGACTTTGACAATTGTGTAACATTTTAGAAATTGACATTACTCCTAATATGTCCTTTTAAACTATCAATTTTGGTATCATGAAGTTTTTCGTATATCAAGTGCGAAGAGTTCATTATTTATTTCCATTACTAGTTTTAATTTATTTTTCTTATCTGTAGTTTTAAAAGTCATTATTATGTATCTATTTAATGTAATGATTGATTTGCGTTGCTTATGTTGTGTTGATATCAACAGAAAAATCAAGTTTAACGAATAAATTCTAAGTGTAAAAGGTAATGTTTAGAACACTATAACTCAATAACAAGCATTGCGACCCCAGTTTTTCTTTTTAATTTCCTAATTCTCCTTCAATGTAGAAATCAAAAATACACTTCCCAAAAATTGCCATTACTCAAAATCTCATGTGCGAACCTCTTTAATTATGTTTTTCAAACATAAAAACAAATGGTTTCTTCCATCAAAAGTTTGAATTAACGTTTTCAAAAGGGCGCGTAGCAATACGTATGTGTAACAATGAAAACAGCAAGAAAACTGCATGGCTGTGCATTCAGGTCAGGTATAGTTACTGTGCAGAATTAAATGGATTATGCACCAAATTAAAGGTACAATGGTTAAAAGCTGAATTAAATATAAAGGAAAGGAAGAAGTGGTGACCAGATTCATGTTGCATTGTGTTGCAGGAGACGTTGGAACGCAACTCTGCTCCATTTCAATATGAAGTAAAAAGCTCAACACCTCTTCATGTAAAACTTATACGGTGCCAATTTTGTTGCACCAGATGTGCATTTCGACAAATAATGTCTCTTCAGTGATGCCGAACCGAAATGTTTGAAATCCGAAATAACTATGAAGTTTTAGATCTAAATATAGCCAAAAACAGCGTGCCAAACAAGTGGAGCCAAATTCGTCCAAGGATAAGAGCTATGCATGAGGGAGATAATCCTTAATTTTGAAATGAATTTCTAAATTTTATAACAGCAATTAAATATACATCCGTATTTTCAAGCTAGTAACGAAGTACTTAGCTACTGGGCTGTAGAGACCCTCGAGGACTAACAGTCCACCAGCAGAGGCCTCGACCCAGGGGTCATAATGTAAAACTTATACGGTACCAATTTTGATGCACCAGATGCGCATTTCGACAAATAATGTCTCTTCAGTGATGCTGAACGAAATGTTTGAAATCCGAAATAACTATGAAGTTTTAGATCTAAATATAGCCAAAAACAGCGTGCCAAACAAGTGGAGCCAAATTCGTCCAAGGATAAGAGCTATGCATGAGGGAGATAATCCTTAATTTTGAAATGAATTTCTAATTTAAAACGCACTCGTTGACCGAGCCCCATATAACGCAATTCAATTTCATTAATATCTCCTAGATCAAAAATTGCCGTTTGCTACGTCATGCTATCGAACTCATAAAGCAGAAGTTACACACCTGGAACTCGTGTAATCTGTCTAATTCTGTTAATGGCCTACGTCATCAAGTTGAACATTTGCTACGTCATCACTAAGCTTATGTATGTTGTCTCTTTAAATCAATTTGTATTTTATTCACATCTTTGGTTGTGTTTATTTTTGATAACAATGAAAAACAGAAGTCAAACGAATGCATTTTGTTGATAATACTTGTGTAGAAATTCCATTTCTATAAATAGCACAAATATTAGAACGAAGAAGACGCATTTCAGAGAAAAATAGTCCCACGTGCTTAGTGCAGATGGATTTTGAAATTTTTTAAAAATAAGAAATCAAACGATTTTTTCATCCAATCAGCATCGTTGTTAAGTGGCCACTTTAACAGTTATTAAATAATTATATTACAAATGAGAAACGAACTGTTGTAGCCAATCCGTTGTGATTAAACGTATAAAAACACGTTGGATTGCAGTCAGCATGATAAATTAGGTATGCGCGTCCCTGGTAATGAATTATATTTGCCATATCGCTGGTGTACTGAATGTTCCCATTCATTGGACCATACGATGTAGAATATTATATATAGTAGACAATACATGAAATAGAGAAACTAAATAAATTCATATTACTCCTGAAATACCTACATTGTACGTTCAAATCATAGGATTTAGAGGTTGTTCCAAAGTAGTCTCTGACTGTACAGGTGTATACTCCATTATCTGTCTTTAAAAGGGTGCTAAAGTGAAGACGTTCCCCATTGTGAATTAACTTTCTATCGTGGAACCAATGGTAGGATAGACATCCATCTTTGCAAGTAGCCGAACACTCCATTTCAAACGGCTCGTGTTCACTTCCACGTGGAGGTTTTGTTGTAATCCTTGTATTATCCGGTCCCTCTAAACAGAGATAAGCAATGCACGATTGAGAAATACATACATGTATGACAACTTTATGACAAACAGAATAATTTCATCTTCCCCATCGCAACTTCCCATATCTATATAGCAAATTCCATTATCATCTGCATATGGTGTTTTTTTTATCTTTCAACTGATTCGATACGCAAGAGTTTGCTCTGCGTATGGTCAGTTTTTAAATCGAGGTAAGCTACTGACAAACAAGTTGATGGTACACGAGTTTCAAAAATATCGTTTAAGGTCAGCATTGCGAATTATATGGTCGTTATAACGATCTAGTTTGTCAATACAACCTATCGTTGGGTCAAATGTTGCCTGACGTGTTTCATATCGATTTTAGACCGTTCTTAACACACTGATTTTGACTACGCATAACTACGTTTACCTGATCAAGATATAGGACTCACGGCGGGTATGACCGGTCGACATGAGATGCTAACTCTTACAAGCCACATGATCACACCTCTGGTATATCCGGGGGTCCGTGTTTGCACCAACTCTCTATTTTGTATTGCTTATATGAGTTATGAGATTGATCATTGTTAGTTATCTTCACCTTTCACATACATGTATGATGTATAGTGACTCTTATTTATATATTTCCTAGAAATAGTTTAGTGGTGTGAATACTTTTTTTATTTTGCTATAGAAATAGACAATATGTAACGGCTAGTCCAAAATTAGATTGTGTGCAACTATCAATAATAAGATATGTATTGATGAACTTAATCATCATTTGATCAACTTAAATATGTAAAGAATCTTTGTACATTCATATCGTAATGATTTATATATGGGAACCCGAATTTCCTCGATGCGAAGTACATGGCAACAACAGTCCTTAATAAATAAGAGATTTTACTCGGCATCCTTACCTGACATAACACTGTCATCATTTCCTAAGTGTTTCCCTTACATTTGTACCATGCTATACCCCATGATATATCCATAACACAACTTATTCCCAAACTGAATAAATCTCCCATCTCTCCAAATATGGCGCTAAAACATGCGGTACCACGAGAGTCGCTCGTACTGTAATTCGGCCCTCGTCAACCATTTGCTATAAAAGCCAGGCATTTGAGACCAAGAGAAGAGAAGAGAAGATAGAGACTTAAGATACACTTCTCACTATAGAATGGAGCCTGAAGAGCCCAAGAGGATGGTGATTAATCAATTATCACTGTTGTAGTGTATTACCCGACTAGGATTTGGTGCCACCCTTTTGTGATTATTAGTCTTTGATCCGGCTGTACTGTTGCATCTATCCGGGTATCCCATTGAACCCGGTTAACTTTATATACTATTCGGGTTTCCCACATTTGATGTTTTATATATATTATCATAATTTATTATTTCATTAAATATATATGTATTAATTAAGCCCATCTCGTGTTTGGTTTTAAATTATTCAAGGTAGATCTAAGAAACAGGAGACCCACGCATAAAATTATTGTAACCCAAGTCATTGACGGACGAAATGTTACAAATGAAATATCACGAATAATATATTTGACTTGTACGTTTACATGAATGATTAACACAAGATACACATGACCTTATTCTTCGTATGATCAGTTTTTAAACCGAGGCAGGCAACCGACAAACAAATTGATGGTTCTGTGGTTTCAACAATCTCGTTTAAAGTAAGCATTTTGCAAATTCTATGGTCGTTTTACCAATCTACGTAGCCAATACAACTTATCATTTTTTATACCGATTGCTAGGCCGTTCTTCGCACACTGGTTTTGACTACGGGCAACTCCGTTTACCTGATCAAGATATAGGGCTCACGGTGGGTGTGGCTGGTTGACAGCGGATGCTTACTCCTCCTAGGCACCTGATCCCATCTCTGATATAATTGGGGTCTGTGTTTGCCCACCTCGTATTGCTTATGGGATTTATGAGATCGATCACTGTTCTTTATGTTCACCTTTCATTAATATCTTTGTGTTTAGGTTGCAATATTGATGGCTCCAAAACAAACCATACCTCACACTTTTCAGCCGTCTTGAAAAATCTGATAAATATGATCGATGATGCTCGAATTATATTTTTTATCCTCCATATTTCTATAAGGTTGTTATAATTTACATGCCGTGAATTTCAATCAAATACTACTCACTCTTCATGTCGACTGTTATCCATCTACTTTCTCTTTCGCTGACATCGTTCTTTGCCACACATTTAAAGCGTTTATCACTGTTATACCAGAACCCTTTATTTGCAAATAACGTGTCGCCTGTATCAAAGACTGTGTCCAGCCAATATGGCATCTCTATCTTCCACGTGTAGTTACACTCTGGCAGACAGTCCGCTTGACATGTGATATTCTCCAGTGGTCTTCCTCCTCGTCGTGAATAATAAACGTTACTGCCTGGCATTATTTTCACAGTCTTAGGCGAATCTAAGATTATATGGTACATGTATATGTAATTAGTTCAAAATGTATTAGCTTTTACTTCTTTTATGAATTATGGAAGAAAGGAAACGAAACAATCCACTTGCAATGTGTAATTAGTTGATGAAATTGTTTGCTAATACACAGAACTGTTTAGAATCATAGTACTTTCCTATAATCTTACATTGTCTGACATTACTTTCACTTCTTGGGGGAATCGAAAATGTGTTGTTATAGGTATTAATATATCACCAAATATTATGTAACGTTTTCTTAATTTTGGAACAAAGGATAAACAAAACACTCTACTTAGAACATGTAAACAATTTATCAAAATATTCCAAATTTTACATGGCGAATTAACAAAACATTGTGACATATTTCACCCGAATACTAGTAATCAATCTAAGGTGCCGTATCTTAATTAAAGACTAAAAATCCCCAAAATCTACTGTCTAATGTATTTAAAAGCGTTCACATAAAAATTAAGGTTATACATTTTCCCAGAAGCTCATTTTAAAGACTTTATCATTTGTTTTGTAAACAGAGATTATGGTTTGTTATTATTGATGAAATTTTTAAAAGAAAGGGATATCGATCTAAGTTCATTATATCTTTCATATTTTAAGCAGTTTTGGGGTAAAATGTGTCATCTAAAAGTTAAGATTTGTAACTATGCAGAGTTAAGATGCTTTATATCACAAAATCAATATTTCACTTCTTTGTGTGTATACATAAAAAGAATCGAGTCTTTGTTTACATAACACATATATAAGGCTAAAATAAAGATTTTGTTCGATGTTAAAATCCAGGTTAATATTTTGTCGGTATAAAGGCTATACAGAACAATAGGAATTGACAAAATCTACGAATTATATACGGGTATTAAAGGAATACTAATCTACTCAATATGGAGAGAAAATTAGGAAGGAATTACGTTTATGGTGGATATGCGGAATCGTGCGAATTTTTTCTATTAAAAACATCATGGGATATTTACAGTGTGAAGTCGTGCAGAATGGCGATTTCATGATAAACATGAACTTTACCACCACCCCCCCTTCCATTGCCCGAATTGATCCTTTCTATCCTGTTTCCGTCTGATTGTCTTTTATTGCTGAATGTGCCCCTCCAACAGCCTGTAGGCTTTCCCATCGGAGAATACATAATTAAATAGGAAATTAAATTGAAACACATGTTGTAATTCCTACGATAATATTCGAAGATTACGGTATGTATAGCTTTATGTATTGAAAAAATCACAAACACATGTTAGAGTTCGTTAAGAGAGTTAAAGACACCATGAAAAATGTCCATCTGAAAGTTACAAGTTAGTACGTATTCCGCAAAATAAAGTAAAGGTATGGGTTCTTCTCAATAAGTTTAGGTACTTGAGAAAAAACAGGCGTTTTAAATCTTAGAATACATGTAAATGTTATACAGTCAGTGTTCGTTATACAGTGAAAACTGCCTAATTTGATACCTGCGTAATCCGTTTCACTGTGCATTCCGACCCTTATTCTCATTTTCAATGTCAGATTTTCATTGATTTCACACTGTTTATTTCAAAACACTGTGAATTCGGACAAAACACTTGTCTCCCAGTGTATGTCAGATTTAACAGGTTCCATTGTATACAACGGTATCGGACCTGACTGTCGCCATTCTATGATGTAAATCTTTGAATACATCAAACTCGTATTGACATACAATAATAACAATATCGCTTGAATTAGATACCATTGATACTCATCATAGATGTACACGACGCAAGAGAAACTGACGAATAATTCGTTACATATAGATGATACTTACAGTGAACTGTTACTTTCACTTGTTTAGAAGACACAGTCCCTTCAATTCCACTTGTTGCTGCACATCCATAATTACCAGAACTCCGTCTGTTGGATATAATATAAATGGTCTTCCGTCGTTGAGGAGACAGCACTCCCCCATCTTTATACCACGATATGCTACATGCTGGATTGCAGTCGGACACACAAGTCAGCGAAGTACCAGTATATCCCTCTCTCAGAACAATTTCAGCATCGGCATTTGTCAAGCCCTTCATAATTCTGACGTTTCTTGGTCCATCTTTCAAAAATGCGTACCAAACATAACAATAAATAAGGAAGAATGAGGTAAAACTAATATTGTCCCAGTCTTACATACATTTGTAGACATGTAATTAACCCAATCAGAAGAGGATGTTGATAAGAAATATGGCTAAATGACGGAACACGTGGGGTGAACTTTCATGCTACAATTTACCTACAAGTATGTACTGTAGATGTTCTTTCGCGGGGTCATTTTTCCGCGCATTAATTATAGTGCGAAGTCATAATTTTTTTTTCGGAATTGTATGTGGTATAACAGATTTATATTCAATCGTTTCATTATCCCTGTATTTTTGTCTTCAATTTAACAACAGAGCCATAAATTAGTTGTTGATCTACCGTACATCGGCGTTCGCCGTGAATTGCGGTATTTATGTAGACATGGACGATGCTTTTAACCAGAAAAAATACTTTGTAGAATATGCATATCATTTATTTTATGCAGTTAAATTAATCTTCTGCAATGAGGTTGATAAAATCAAAGTAGTTAGTACTCAAGTGTTTCGGGCTGTATAAAGCTGTTCATCCCGAGTTGTTTAAATTAGAAAAAAAAATACTCACATAGTATATGCAGATGAATGTCTTCAGCCGACTCGGTGTTGTCAGATAATATACATTTATAAATTCCATCATCTGAGACAAGCGCTTGTCGACTTGGAAATATGCTCTGGTTAGGATGAATCGTATTGTAGACCTCGGAATTCCTCAGAACCCTGATGATAGAAGAACCACAGCCTCCATAGTTGCAGTCAATGGTACACACAACATTGGATGGAAGATTACGGTTTACCTCAAGTGTAATATTCTTCTTTATAGATGATAACCTGACAGTCCTATCTGCAATAGTCATATTATTCAGGGAATTCTCATTCTCCAATTATGCTTCACTGGTTTTGTAAAAATGAAACTCATGTAGTAAACGTAAATTATGATTAGATATTTTTCTACAGTATAATAAGTATCATTGATGTTTGACGTACATTTGATATCAAGTGTGACTGTGTTAGACGAATCGACACGAGTCCCGAACACAGGATTCCAGACTGTGCAGCTGTACTGTCCCGAGTTTTTTCGATCCATGGTGAGCACTTTTGTCTTTCTTGAAGATAACCAGCGTCCGTTGCGATATAACGTCCAATAATTACATCGTGGATTACAGTCTGCATTACAAGTAATGGTTATTGTTCCACTTCCTTTCCATTATTCCTCAGTGTCAGTGGTGTACTGAATGGTTACGTTGCTGGGACCATCTATAAATAAAACTAACTAGATCGTTTGTACTTTGTACAATATCTCCAAGAAAGATATTCCAAGGAATCAAATTTGAAGCTAAAGATTCGTGGGTCTGAGTGGTCAATTGAGTTTTACACTGCTTACAACATACATAAAAATTGAGAATTGCTGTGTGTACACAATATTGGATTAGTCCTCTGACATTCCAACATTCATCTACCCCACCCCACCCCCATCCCAATAATTTTTCCCTGATCACCACCTGACTACTTTCCTGTTATTTTTTCATGTCACTCCACGACAACACCCTGATCAGCTGTCTCTGGGTTTTAGATAGTTGTGAAAACAAGTGAATATTGTTTATTTGACCCCCCCCCCTCTCTCTCTCTCACTAACATGACCAAGGCCACGAACAATTATATTTGTCAAATCTTCGGTAGAACTTCTCCCTCTCTCTCTATCTCTCTCTTGCTCGGGACAAACGGACAAGTGTTTTATTTAGGTAATAAAAATATATACAAAAGAGGCTACCAATACGTGCACTTTTACACGCGTACACACACTGCAAAGTACATATTTGTTAATCTTAGGGGTGAATTAGGGCAATTTCTATTCGTTCATTGATCTGATTCATGAAAGGTGAAGATAACGAACAGTGATTAATTTCAAAACTCCTATAAGCAACACAAACTAGATAGTTGGGCAAACACGGACCCCTGGACACACCAGAGGTGGGATCAGGTGCTTAGGAGGAGTAAGCATCCCCTCTCGACCGGTCACACCCGCCGTGTATACATAACGCGCGACAAAATAATGGGTAAAGCAATTATTCCCAAACGAGGACGAGTTAATTAATGATGATCACCATTGCAAAAATCACTTCGTATTTTGTGCTATTCCTAATTAAGCAAGACGTCTCAATTAAAAACATTCTTACATCGATATTTATCTTCAGATTGTACTCGTGTTTCAGATTGTTCTCGCGCTCTGTCATGTTATTCCAAAATGAATTACAATAGATTCGCAAAGTTCTAAAACGATATCTCAAATATACCTCACATGTTTGATATAGTTATCAAATTTTGATTAATGTTATATAATGAATATTTTTCGTATATTGTAATTGCTAAAATATTAGAATTCTCAATCATAAAATCTTGCATCTTGAAAAATCAATCGAATTCTCGAGTTGTCGGAAGATATCTTAACTCAACCAGAGTGTAATATTCGTGTTTGTTCAGAGAGAGAGAGAGAGAGAGAGAGAGAGAGAGAGAGAGAGAGAGAGAGAGAGAATAATAAAATCAAGAAATACAAAACACTCGAATAACATTTCACTGTTAGCGCTTTCGGCTTTAATGTCTATTCAGACAGTTATAAAAAGAAGTGATATAATACGTGTGTACACAGTATTAGACAAAATACAGGTATAGGTTGAAATAATGCCTTTTTCTTCAAAAACAGCTACAAAAGAGATTTAATGTACTTATACATTTAGGTTATTGGACTAAAATTAAATTCATACTTCATTCAATGAATTTCATAGTTACAAATGACAATTGTTTTCCAAAAGTAGCATTAGTCAGTATTTAACATACAAGACAATGCAATACAAAGGGAAGACAAGTCTTACAAATAAGCAATTTTGTACAATAAATGTACTTCACATTGACAGGGTCATTTGTTTCGATTACAAGCTGGGACATACTTTTTAGAAAAAGTACATTAATAATAATGCATTTAATATTACTGATAGCTTGGGTTTTAAAAAATCAAATGATACCTTTGATGTTTTTATTCTTCAAAATGGTTGGATTCACGCAAATGTATTGACTACAATTACATTTATATTTTTTCAACATATTTCAAAGCTATAACTGACAATGGTTTTAAATATTGACAAGTCAAAATTAAATATTGACAAGTGAAAATTAAATAGTGACAAATAAAAATTAAATATGCAGAACATCAATGGGTAGTCAACCCCTAAAAGGTGACATCATGCCACAACCAGTTTTAAACGGGTTAAATAATCAGAAAGACAGTCACTCCCATTTTCAAGTTCCTAATCAGAATATGATCATTTAGTTAACTCGGTTGAAAAGGTACATTGGGTGGAATAGGTAGTACTTTCTTTAGTTAGAGAAATCCGGTGACACATAATCTGCAAAAGAGCGGACGTAGCTAATATAACACAATACAATTTATAAATAATTCTAGAGATAAAGAACCCACAAAGTGAAACCTAAATGGAGGAAATATGAGATAATAATGCATGTGTGATATACAATTGCCGGGGAGGGGGTGTAGGGTAGAGTTCACAAATTAACAATATTAATGTTATGTAGGAATTTTCGTCAATCTAGGAGCGTTTTAGAATTGAAGGGGGAAATGTTCACATGTTTAATAGATACCGTTAGTAAAACATGATAATCATAATGATATATAAAAACTCACTACATATTATTATATCACATTCACATTACATTTTTAACTTATACAACTCATTTTATTCAGCAAAAGTTTGACTTTCACAATAAAGATACCAGTCAGAAATTACAGTTGATGCAAGGTGAAGATAACGAACAGTGATCAATCTTATAACTCCTACAAGCAATACAAAATAGATAGTTGGGCAAACACGGACCCCTGGACACACCAGAGGTGGGATCAGGTGCCTAGGAGGAGTAAGCATCCCCTGTTGACCGATCACACCCGCCGTGAGCCCCATATCCTGATCAGGTAAACGGAGTTATCCACAGTCAAAATCAGTGTGCCAAGAACGTCTTAACAATCGGTATGAAACACGTCAGACAGCATTTGACCCAATGCGAGGTTGTATTGACGAAATAGATCGTTATAACGACCATAGAATTTGCGAAATGCTGACTTCAATCGAGACTGTTGAAATCCCTGTACCATCAACTTGTTTGTCAGTAGCTTACCTCGATTTAAAAACTGACTATACCCAGAACAAGCTCTTGCATATCGAATCAGTTGAGATATATAAACACCATATGCAGGTGATAATGGAATATTGCTATATAAACGTGGGAAGTTGACGATGGAGAAGCTGAAATCATCCCGTTTGTCATACAGTTGAGTTGTTAGTTTGCCGTTAATGTCTACTTTCAATAAAATATCTTAAGTATGAAGCAGAAGTGGACGACTCTGTGGTGTCCTTTATTTCGAGCTCACAGGGATATATCAAATCGACATATGAATGAAAGCTATCATTGTTAATAGACAAAACGTCATCGATATATCTCATTACCACAGAACTTAAAACATGTATAAGATATTCATGTTTGATTTGACTGAAATCATGACATGAGAAAATATTACAGGTTTATTTTAAGTAAATGTGAGAAAATGTAATAATCATATGTTGATGGGTACACTACAGTACTAAATCCGTGTATATTATTATGTCAGTTTTGAAGTTATAATTACATTTTTGTATGTGTATCGTCATTCATGAAACTTGTAGAAGATTAAAGAATGTAAAAAAAAAAATAGCTGGGGGGTTTATATACCAAATGAACTTCAGTAGGACTTTTTGTTGAAGTTTATAGTATATGCTTGGAGATGTTGTTGGTATATCCCTTTGCATTTGTAATATAAACTGTACAATTTCCATGTTAACAAATGAGTTCTTTCCACTCGTGTTTAAAATCAGCATTCACTTTTCCCGTCTCTTTTTTTAATAACCTCCTAGTTTGTTAGGATTCACTGTTTTCGCAACCTGATTTTGAATTGAGATCAACCTCATTATTAATTACCAAAAAAACTCTACTTTCATCTTTTAATTCCTACGGGTAATTGTTCACTGAACTCTGTAGTACAAGTCATCAAAATGCATACTTACGTAAATCTAAGGGATTTCTGAAAATGGTTGTAAAGTGTTTCGGATTTCTTCTCTATTATGTTGGTGTGTTTTGACATGAATATATGTGACACTTGCTACTTGGTATCTATCAGAAATATAGGTAGTTATTTCTTCTTTTCTGATTTTAGTTTTTTGTTACTTCTTTCCTTCCTTGCTTGACAAGTATCAAACTATAAATTGATTTCATTTTAGTGGTATTCTAAAATTGTTTCGTGCAATATTAAACTAGAACATATTAGTTATTCATTAGGTATGTAGTTGTTGTGAATGGTAGGCTTGGAAGTTTCCATTCATTTCTATCTGGTCAGCATCCGTCGTGCGTTCACAATTGAGCACTTAAACCCGATACTACCATTAAAATTATTTTCAAATTTTCAAACACTACCAAAATTTCACCAAATTTAAAAAATCTTCTTCTTTACAACCTAACATATGTTAGTAAAATCAATTGCATAGTCATGTAGAGCAAGAAGATCTTTACCAAATTTGTAAATTTCATGATTTTTGGGATAGAGATTCTGACTGCAGGGTTGGACCAAACTAGGTAGATAGGGTTTAGGTGTAAAACATTTCGATAGTACATGTATCTTCTTTGATGCTATTGATACCAAAATTAAAACTAAATAGATATTTCAAAGAAGCAGGTATCCCTTTACCAAAATGTAAATTTCATGATTCCAGGGATAGGGTTTGGTTCCCGGGACAGGTTGGACCAAAAGTATTATAATCGTTTTTGTGTTTACCAATGTCATATACAGTTTATATTTCAACATACACATAATGAACCATCTCAGGACATTGTTTCCCATCCATATCTGTTATTTCCTGATCGAAAATGTATCATTTAGTTGTGTGATAAAAAAAAATGCATGGACTTCCTCTCTTGTTGTTTCTAATCATTGATATTACAGACAGAATTTATGAAATCAGCTTAGCGCTTTCCAGTACTTTCAGTACTTTGATTTATATATACTGAACTTTTCAAGTATAATCGCAATGTTTTGCATAAATATATTTGGATTTAGAATATACATGAGCATAATTATGATATACTATTTAGTACAGATGTACAGGTTTTTTAAAAGTATTTTGGGTTCTGATAATTGTAACATTTGAGACATCGCCACTCCCATTCCCACATTAAGTGCATGTAAAATGCATAAAAAGTAAATTGTGTTTCCGGTGTTGGCGGAACCTTCGTTCTCAGTATTGGGCGGGGTAATTTAACGACGTGAAGAACTATATCATGAATTGTGGCATCTGTAAGCGAAAATAGCATCTAAAGAAAACAAAGAAACCTTTCCGCTCAATAACAGTATCTGACAAAGGCTACTCACAAATTGGTGTAGATTTAATTGGACCATGGGAAGTTAAATTTCTTGAATACAGTCATGCCATGAATTATTTATATCGATTCCTAAATTTAAGGAATTTTAGCTTCATGTATGTCATATCAAAATGATTGACTCAAAATTAGGTAAGATGGGTATCTAAATGGCGTATAAAATATCCTCAGTTTTCCAAAAATATTAATCAGTATCACCATTACCTAGCATAGCTACAGAACTTTAGATCCCTGAGAAGATATTGCGACAGATCTGAGAGCTACAGATTCCCCCTATAAAACCCCTCTTTTTACAGCGCACAAAAATGCGCTCCTTGTATTGCCATATGTTTGCATAACCGTCTCCTAAATTTAATGTAAAACAAATCCTAACATATTTTCCTAGTCTACTTGTGTCCAAACATGCCTTCAAATATTCATGAAAGACTCATACGACCCAAACAATCATTATTTTTTTAAATATTATTTAGTTCGTTGACATAGCAATGGTGGGCAACTCAGTCAATTCGAATCCCGGTTCATCTCCATACTTGTACAATGTCGTTAAGATATGAACTAGTATCCCCCAGATCAATCTGATAACGCCTATAAGCAATTAATCCAAACTAGAGAGTTAGTCAAACACGGACCTTGGATATACCAGAGGTGGGAGCAGGTGCCTTGGAGGAGTATGAATATTTAAAACAGTCATATATAGTATATCAGTATTAGCCAATGTTTTCAACAGTCATATAGTGACTCAGTATTAGTCATTGTTTTAGATAGTCATATAGTATTTCACTATTAGTAATTGTTTTAGACAGTCATATATTATTTCACTATTAGTCATTGTTTTAGACAGTCATATATTATTTCACTATTAGTAATTGTTTTAGACAGTCATATAGTATTTCACTATTAGTCATTATTTTAGACAGTCATATAGTATTTCAGTATTAGTCATTGTTTTCATCAGCCATAAATGTAGTATATCAGTATTAGGTAATGTTTTAAACAGTCATATAGTATATCAGTATTAGGTAATGTTTTAAACAGTCATATAGTATATCAGTATTAGGTAATGTTTTAAACAGTCATATAGTGACTCAGTATTAGTCATTGCTTTAAACAGTCCTATAGTATATCAGTATTAGTCATTGTTTTAAATAATTATCTATAATATCTCAGTATTAATCATTGCTTTAAAAAGTCATATATAGTATATCATTATTAGTCATTGTTTTAAACAGTAAATATACAGTCATATATAGTATCTCACTATTAGTCAATGCTTTAAACAGTCACATACAGTATCTCACTATTAATCATTGTTTTAAACAGTCACATATATTATATCAGTATTAGTAATTGTTTTCACCAGTCATATATAGTATTTCAGTATTAGTCATTGTTTTAGACAGTCATATAGTATTTCACTATTAGTCATTGTTTTAGACAGTCATATATTATTTCAGTATTAGTCATTGTTTTAGATAGTCATATAGTATTTCACTATTAGTAATTGTTTTAGACAGTCATATATTATTTCACTATTAGTCATTGTTTTAGACAGGCATATAGTATTTCACTATTAGTCATTGTTTTAGACAGTCATATAGTATTTCACTATTAGTAATTGTTTTAGACAGTCATATATTATTTCACTATTAGTCATTGTTTTAGACAGTCATATATTATTTCAGTATTAGTCATTGTTTTAGATAGTCATATAGTATTTCACTATTAGTAATTGTTTTAGACAGTCATATATTATTTCACTATTAGTCATTGTTTTAGACAGTCATATAGTATTTCAGTATTAGTCATTGTTTTCATCAGCCATAAATGTAGTATCTCAGTATTAGGTAATGTTTTAAACAGTCATATAGTATATCAGTATTAGGTAATGTTTTAAACAGTCATATAGTGACTCAGTATTAGTCATTGCTTTAAACAGTCCTATAGTATATCAGTATTAGTCATTGTTTTAAATAATTATCTATAATATCTCAGTATTAATCATTGCTTTAAAAAGTCATATATAGTATATCATTATTAGTCATTGTTTTAAACAGTAAATATACAGTCATACATTGTATCTCAGTATTAGTCATTGCTTTAAACAGTCATACATTGTATCGCAGTATTAATCATTGTTTTAAACAGTCATATATAGTATTTCAGTTTTAGTCATTGTGTTAAACGTTTATATACTGTATGGCAGTATTAGTCATTGTTTTAAATGTTTATATACTGTATGACAGTATTAGTTATTGTTTTAAACAATCATACAGTATCTCTATATCAATCTATTCATAGTTTTAAAGAATCATAAACGTAATGTCACATCACATGTATTAGTCATTGTTTTGCACTGTGATATAGTAATGCGGTAGTATTCATTATTTTAAACATCCATGCACTCAAAACTAGCTTGTTCATTTTTGTAGATAGTAGACGCATACCAAAGATAATTAAATGTAGAAAGCAATCTGAGAAACGATTCTCACCTTGCGCTAATGACAGTATTACATGTGCAGAATATAACACAAGGTAGGTAACTCCCCGTCTTTCCATCTCCACTGTGTGTTGTGAAATATGTCTCCTATAGAGAATCAATGGTTATAAATAGACATATACACCTAACCACACTTAACATATCTTAAATATTCCACTTGAAAAGGAACAGTAATCGTGTTATCTGATGTAACTTCATGTATTATGAGAGAAGTTAAGAGGTATATCAGTCTGTCATGGGTTCTCACGCACTTGCAGCTACCATTGTTATGTAACGTGACCAACATTACTTAGGGAAAATTTAGCTTCTTGGTATCTCTAGTGTGAAATGGAATCTTATCATCACATCTTGTTGAAACGAAGAGTCCAAAATCATCTAAAGATACCTATTTGAATTGTATAGTCAATGTATTGTTAATTTGTAGATGAAATGACTAAAGCAAATATTTATCAAAGAAAAGACCCGATTTAGCCGCCGTTATACATGATATGTTAACTGTCCGTTTCATATTTGCAGTAAAGTCTCCTTGTGACATTTGTATCAGTATGACGTATACACTCTACTATAATAATACGATATTGCTCATGAACTGAATGTGTCGACACTAGCTAGAATAAACGAAAAGAGATAAAACGAATTATATGTCATTTGATGCATATGGTATGATTTAAACAGATAAAACTGTTTGACCGAAACACTAAAAAAAATATAGGGGGAAAAACTCGTAATGAAACTGAAAAGTAGTGAATGATGATGACTTATCTGGTCCCTGTAAAACACAAATTCTAAACCATTTAAAGGAAGAATTTACAAATCTGATATTATTTTAAAGAAGACATGTTGTCCCATTTCAGTCATTTGTAGTACTTAACCTATCAAGTTATGTCTCAATTTTCAGTTTTATATTATGACCCCTGGGTCGAGACCTCTGCTGGTGGATTGTTAGTCCCCGAGGGTCTCTACAGCCCAGTAGCTAGGTACTTCGTTACTAGCTTGAAAATACGGATGTATATTTAATTGCTGTTATAAAATTTAGAAATTCATTTCAAAATTAAGGATTATCTCCCTCATGCATAGCTCTTATCCTTGGACGAATTTGGTTCCATTTTTTTGGCACGCTGTTTTTGGCTATATTTAGTTCTAAAGCTTCATAGTTATTTCGGATTTCAAACATTTCGGTTGAGCATCACTGAAGAGACATTATTTGTCGAAATGCGCATCTGGTGCATCAAAATTGGTACCGTATAAGTTTTATATTATGACCCCTGGGTCGAGGCCTCTACTGGTGGACTGTTAGTCCCCGAGGGTCTCTACAGCCCAGTAGTTAAGTACTTCGTTACTAGCTTGAAAATACGGATGTATATTTAATTGCTGTTATAAAATTTAGAAATTCATTTCAAAATTAAGGATTATCTCCCTCATGCATAGCTCTTATCCTTGGACGAATTTGGCTCCACTTTTTGGCACGGTGTTTTTTTTGGCTATATTTAGCTCTAAAGCTTCATAGTTATTTCGGATTTCAAACATTTCGGTTGAGCATCACTGAAGAGACATTATTTGTCTAAATGCGCATCCGGTGCAGTAAAATTGGTACCGTATAAGTTTTATATCAATTGCTTTGGAAATTATAACTTCTTTGATCAAGCACTGTAACTATACAATTCTAACTCTACAACCATGTTGTTGAGTTGCAACCAGTTGAGATACTCCTCACAAAAGTAATTATCTGTAAAATTTACAAAACCCAAAAGAAACCTTGTTTTTCTGAACCTTGAAGCACCTTGCATATGTCTGTCAAACACTATGCAAAGCTTAATAACATATCGTTCACAATATAGGAAACCGGGCTAGAATACGTCCCTAGTACCCCGTTTTTGTTGTAAGAGGCGACTAGATTGGGCGTTCCTTAGGATGATACTGTAAAAACCGAGGCCTCGTGTCACAACAGGTGTGCACGATAAAGATCCCTCCCTCCTCAGAGGTCATAAGAGCCGAGCCTACGCCTAAATCTCCCAGCCCTTCATTGACAATGGTGACCTATCCATAGAAATGGAAAACTCTCGACCGGGACTTTAAACAACCTTCAAAATAAAATATAGTCATCCTCTTGTAATCCAACATTCAAACAAGGGCGTATTTGTAATAGAAAAGAAAAAACTAAAATAAAA